>NW_025222365.1:1157158-1341860 GCF_014066325.1 Apis laboriosa
TTTTTTTTTTTTTTTTTTTCCCCAACATTCGCCAACAACCGACAACTTTGGGATAATCGAATATTTCGCCCGGCCTACGCGTATCTCGAATAATCCTGGCTCGCTGCGAATTTAATTAAACCTAATCCATTTACCCCCGAATCCGGGATTATTCCATCGCGCACTCGTTCGCGTATCGCGCAACGTACGCAATCCCTGACCCGTTTCAATGTCACGCGCCCCCCCAATGTCCAAAATCCTTTCCGCGTTTCTAAATTCAATATTATTGAAAACCACGTTGAAAACCTGTCTCGCCTCGATCCACGGGCTCGTATCCTCGTTCCCTCGGCCTTGCCTCGCCTTGCGAACAAGAATCGAGCGAAACGGGAAAGGCCTGCGCTCGCGTCATCGTCCAGGAATCGCTGAATCACATCGATTCACGGATTTAACGTTCGCCATTCCTCCACGCCATTTCTCCTCCGATTACTCGAGCAGGAGAGGAGAGGAGAGGAGAGGAGATTGATCCTTAGAGGGGGAGGGAGAGGGGGTTTCGATGACAGGTTCGATCGAGTGTGTGGGGTTAAAATGGATAATCGCAAAGTCGAAATGTTACTTCGAAGGTTTTCGAAGGATTCGTTCCTTCGAGCGACTCTGAGAAAGGATTTCTCAGAGATCCCACGTTCACGGCGCGGAGAATCCCGAATTTCGAAGATGGAGGAATTCGTCCCAGGAATTCGTAAGAGAAATGTCAATGTTTCTAGGGGCGCTTAGTTCCTTGCGAAACTAAGTTGTAAGGACATGTGTAAAGATCGTATGTTTCAGAATTGTATCTGTAATATTACAGTTGCACTGCACTGACTCACGACAATAAACTTTCAATGGTTGCCAGACATCGTATTTCGCTGCATGAGAATGAAACGAATGAACACGGGCAACGTTTCTATTAAAATACGCGTAACTAATAGGCGAATATGCCGATCGATATCTCTCGTTCCACGCCCCTCCTCAAAGAAAGAATTTGCAATTTGTCCGCGCTTCCGAGAAACACGAGGAAAGAAAAGACTATATCATTCGTGATTTTGTTTCTTTTTTTTTTCTTTTGCGTGTCAGAATATTGGAATACAAATATATCGTTATTATCATATTATAACTTGTTCTCAGGCAATGGACATTACGATTGGTTCGAGACAGGAGCCTGTTCAGCCAGGACGCCACGTTCGAGAACACGAACGGCCCCATCGACTTCGACGCGTCGCACTCTTACGTGGGCACAGTGTTGGGTGAGTTTTGCCACCAATTTCCTTCGATACGTATTCCAATACTATACGCGCGCAGAAATTTGAATTCCGGTGGAATCGCTTACCGCGCGAAAATAGATTTTTCCACCGACCTTTGAAGTTTTTCGACAACATCCGCACGCTATCGTATCGAAGAGAGAGAGAGAGAGAGAGAGAGTAACGTATCTACGCGCAAAGCGAAAGCCTCGATATAATAAAGAGTAGAAAGAAACCGTGTGCGAGAAAGGGTTCGAAGAAACGATCGACGCGTCATAGATCGAAAAATTACGATATTTTTAAAAATTGACTTTTTAATTCTAATACGCGCAAAAGAAGAAAAAAAAAAAAAAAAGAAAAAACTTGAAAAAGTCAGGAAGACTGCTCTCTTGGTGTTGAACGCACGCGGATATATGTACATCCGCGTATCGAATCGTATCGATATCGTATCGAAGAGAGAGAGAGAGAGAGAGAGAGTAACGTATCTACAAAGCGAAACCCTAAAAGATATAATAAAGATAAAGAGTAGAAAGAAACCGTGTGCGAGAAAGGGTTCGAAGAAACGATCGACGCGTCATAGATCGAAAAATGGGACGATATTTTTAAAAATTGACTTTTTAATTCTAATACGCGCAATAGAAGGAAAAAAAAAAAAAAAAAGGAAAAACTTGAAAAAGTCAGGAAGACTGCTCCCTTGGTGTTGAACGCACGAGGATATATGTACATATATATGTATATATATATATATATATTCCTTTTCACGGTGTGTACGTGTCTCGCTTCGAACGTTGCTGCGTTTTCGACAACCCGATCCGATCAACGCGGATATATCCCGCTCTCCCGCCGCTTTTTGCTCTCTGGAATTTCGTGTTCCCCGTCGAAACTCGCGGACAAAAGCGTTTTGTAGACAGAGAGAGAGAGAGAGAGAATGGCAATGGGAAAAAAAAAGCAGCGAAAAGCTCCGGCTGTATAAATCGCCGGAGGTCCCGAAGATAATTTAGATTTATCTCCCCCTCCCCTCCCCGCCGACCTCTTGGGCGGAATAAATCATCAAAGGCTGGGAAAATAGCGAAAGAGAGAAAAAGCCGCCAGAGGGAGGGGAGTTTGTTGGCTGGTCACCGAACCGACGCAGTTCATTCGCCGGTTGACGTCCTTCGACAGAAGACGCATAATCCTCGCCCGATCCCCGCCGATTCTACCGAGAATCTCATTTCGATCGTCATCCTCGAGCTCGTTTGGAAACAAGCCAGATACCCTATTCGAGGTGTGGTATATATATATATATCAGGAAGGAAGAAGAACCAAGAAGTTGCGTTTCCCTTCGAAGTAACGTGCACGTCTCGTCGTACCCCTTTCGTTTTCCCCCCGAGTCGCGAATTTCCAGGAGTCGATCTCGAACAGCAATTACTCTCTCTCTCTCTCTCTCTATCTCGCTTCTCGAGACATCCTCCATTATCCTCCATCTCGATAACTCGAACGAAGGAGAATCGACAGATTCTCTCGCCGGGAGGCAATTCTTCCGCGTAAGCGTACGATTACGTAAAATCGATGCGTTTCGAGGACGTTTAACGAGCATCATTACCGTCGAACCCACCAAGTGGAACAATACCGGTGATTTATCTTGGAGGAGAGAAGGAAAGGGAGAGAAGGAGGGAAACTCGCGGGAAGTTTGCGTAGCCGCGTCTCGTAATTCCGCGCCGGTGGAATACACGCTGGATACGCAAAGTTTTCATCGTAATCGCGCGCGTACTCGTGGCGCGCGATTGTTAGGCGAAGGTACCGCGGTCGAGGCGGGGCCTTTAAGCTTGTCGACTCACGAGACGCGGAAATTTATTCCATTGTCGTGTAACACGGGCGAGGAAGCGCGAGGGAGCGCGAAGGAAGAATCGAGGGAGGGAAGGAAGATCTTTTTCGAGTAGCGGTTGATGAAGGAACGAAAATAATTGGGAAGCGTGGAGTTGTTTCTTCAGGAAGGGAATCTTGGATAACACGAAAGGTGGTAACCATTCGCTGGAAATTTCGTTAACTCCGTCGTGGACACGATACTCAAAGAGTGTAGGAATATCTGATTCCAGCTCCAGCGTACTGGAAACTCGAGTAAGCGGATAGTTGGGCACGCCGACAGGGAGCGCTGTACGAGCGCTGTATAATTTCGTGCACCGAATGAGTTCGAACTGGTCTAACCGCAACTTCGCCACCGCTCGAAACTTGATCGCGTATATAACGCCGCCGATCGACGTTTCTCACCGAACTTCAACCCGGAAGCCGTCCTTATACTCTTAATAATTCGCCTAACTTGTTGAATCCATACTCCAGTCTTCCACGCGGATCCCGTCCGAGGGAGCTTTTCCATAAAGCGAAATGAAAGAAAAAGGAATCACAATTGAATTAATATAATAGAATCTATAGTTATTTTCTTAAACTTTAGTTTCTTTTGTTTCTTTTTGCAAAGTGTTATTTTTACATTCGATTCGAAACAAAGGATATTCGGAGCGTCCAAGAGGCACCGGTTGCGCCTGTTGATGCATGGACGTAAAGCCTCGCGTTTTCCGTTTCTAGGAATAAGCCAACTCAATTATCCCTAAATGTTCCTCCTCGGTGCGCAACAACTGCAATTACGGCGATGCTCGGATCCGCGGATTTCGAGTTAGAGAAAAGGAAGGCGCTTCCATCGCCTCGAATGATCGAAGCGTCAGAGATAAATCGCGAGAACGTGATGGTGAAAACTTCGGGACACGTTCCTGCCCCGTTGAAAATTGGTCGACTCGAATTAGCGGGCGGACGGGCGACGCGTTTTCATTCAACTAACCGGCGTCGATCGATAAAGGGAGACGACGCGTAATCGAGGCGTTGTTACAATGAGAAATAAATAACGGTAGGGGCCGTAAAGGTTTCGTGGACGCGCGTACGGGAAATTATAATCGAGTTGCGGCCCATAACGGATAATCGAGTGGAGGATAGGCGCTGTAATTGGAAGGTACGGAAGAGGCGAAATGATCGCGTGTAGTACATCGCTTTGTATACGGCGCGTTACAATGGACGCGAGAAGGACGACGAGCGCGGCATAATTGCTCGAATGATAAAACGATTAAATTAACTTGACTTTTCCGATCGAAGCGGTCTCGATTCGAGCGCGGGAGCGCATCATTTGGGTGCAACGGTGCAGGATAACCCCGTATCACTGATAATCCGATTACCGATTAAACTTGCCTAATTGACGGTGTACCCGTGTGTAATTGCGCCGCCCGATTTCCAGCCCGCGATAATGGGCCGAATCTTCCGATGATGCGTGGCAAATCGCTTAGAAAATTCCATCCCATCTTCGATTCGAAATAATCGCCCGCCTGTAAATTCGTGAATTTCTTTCGCGTTAACCTCGAATTAATTTTCCAGAAGGATCGATGAAATTATCGAATAATTAATAATTATGAATATAATTAAAATAAACTCGCTTTTGAGCGACGACTAGTGCTTTTCACTAGGGATTCGTTTTTTATTTTCCTTATTTTTTTTTTTAGTTTCAACCAGTCGATTAATTTTGTGTAACGCCTAACTCGCTCAAAACAAGGGAGGAGATGGGGCGCAGGGTCTCCTGGCCGGTCGCCAGTGTTCTACCGCTCCGCGTATTCATAACCGGCGCGGCCCTGTTCTCGCTTCGAAGCTTTTCACACTCGAGGGTTACAAATTATAGGGAGCGAAAATGGATAAGAGAGATAAAATGTGTACTTAACGTCCCGCTACTTAGGGTAATTAAGCCGGGATTTAAGGATGACACTCCTCGAAGAAACTTATCCTATTTCGAATCCATTTCTTATATAATCTCCATATAATCGGAATCTCAAATTGAGAGATTTGCGATTAACGATTCGAGAATCGGTTAATTAAACGTCCGACCGTTGATGATTCGAATCGTCAACGTCACCACGCGATCCAATAGTTCCGATCGACGACGCGCCTTCGATTCTCTTCGCTTCGCAAATTTCCCGAAACCGATCCAGCAACCGATCGTTGGGGAAGCATCGGTATGCCCCCCTCCCCGACCTATCCCCTTGTCGGGCGCGCCGGTCGCGAGCTTTCATTAACGGCTTTGCATTAATTATCGCGGCAGTGATAAATAATTGGCGTTACATCGTTAACGCGGTATCCACGTAATCGAATAATTCTCCGCCGGATATATATAAGCCGGATTTTATACACGCTCGCCATTTCGCGAAACGAACGAAAGGAAATAACAGAGAACATGCGGTTGCGTGCGAGAGGACAGGAAGAGGATAAAATTATCCTTCCTTAAGACGCACGGAAGCGGAACTCGCGCGACTATTATTTTTTTTTTCCCCTCCCTTTCCCCCTCCCCTCCCCGGGTTCGTTAATTGCACGGAACAAAGGATGGCCGAGGGGAGGGTGGGTGGCCCGTTTCGCTCGTAGGACAATCGAATTAATTAACGTCCGATCCTGGGTTATGACTAATTAAAAAGAATTATAGGGAGCGTGAAACGAAGAGTGTAAAAATATATACGTATATATATATATGTATGATGAGATGGAGGAAAGAGGTGGAAAGAGAGGGGGGAACGGTTTTAAAAGATAGTCGAAAGGGAGACGAAGTGAAAACGGGCGATGATTCAAATCAATGCACCGACGATTGGACGTAATTCGATTGTTGATCGATAAAACAAGTTTCGTCGAGCACATTCTCGGTGCGCGCGCGTTGTTGTTTGCCGCGGATCCGGCGCGATTGTTCGAGTTTTCGCGATTCCTCGACCGGTCCCTCTGTTAAGTTAACCGTTCCCCCGATTAAATTGGATTTTCCCGGTAACGAGCGGTTACGAACCCAGGGGCTCGGAAAAGGGGCTGTTTGCCTCCTCCGCGTCTCTCTCCTTTGCTCCCTCTCCCCCTTTTTTTACGTTTCCTTTCCTCTGCTTTCTCTTTCTTTCTTCTATTTCGTCCCTATTCTACTTTTAAAGTCTCACGTTCGTTCGAACGTTCGTCTCTCTGTCTTTCTCTCTCTCTCTTCGTCTTTTTTTATTACCTTTGCTTCTTTTTCTCTCTCTCTCTCTCTCTCTTTCTTTCTTTTATTCTTCGCTCGTGCTAGCCGTCGCGCCTCTTCGAATGAAATTAAATTAGACTAGGATTCCAATAATTCGTATTTAGCCCCCGAGTAAGAATATTTTCTCCGAGCCCCTAATTGGAGGAGAAAGGGGATGATTATTCTTTCCCCGCGGAGTTTACGGAGGACGATCCCGACTTCGACTCGGGAACAAGTCGTCCAGTCGACGATTTAATTAAAGCCGCGTTAAAACCGGAATCGGAATAATAACGAATTTCTCGTCGAATCGAATCGAATCGAATCGAGGAAAAGATCGATCGATTATATTTCGTCGAATCGAATCCTTCTCCTAACTCGACGAAAATTTCTTCATTCGAGAACGAATCTAACTGTCTCAATCTTGAAAATCATTTTCAATTTATATCTATACAAGGCGATTGATCAAAATCATCCGAAATATTTCCTATATTTCGATCGATTTTATTTGACATCCGAATAAATACAAAGTCGATAAATGACACATTTGTCGAATAACTTTGTATCTTTTTCAATTTAGAATTTCGTAGATCGATAATCTTTCCTCCGAATTCCAATTAACTAAAATTAGACGTATTCTCCGGGGGAAGAGGATATTCCTTCCGCTGACACGCTATATCGGAGATATAAGAGACTCGGTTGATTCTTTCCGCCATCTTCTAATCACCTTCGAATCGAAACGAATTAACCGAACTTCTTTCCAACTTACTTACTTACTTACTTTAGCCGAGCTGCAATATCGCGGCCGAGACTTGGTTCTCGCCCCCGAGAAATAGGTCAATTACCAGGAAGGGTGGAGAGTTCGCAGATGATTTTGCGAACACGAGCGAACGTAGCCAACAAACCGATACCGGCCTGGAATCGGCACACGATCTCGATCTCGAGGAAGAGAGGGAAAGGGAAACGTGTGTCTGCGCGAGCGAGAGTGAGAGGAAAGGACAAAGTTTCTAGCGTGTCGTGACGACGTGGTTCGTCTCCGAACGACAAAACTTTTCTAAGGATGTCCGATTCGACTGGTTATCCTTGAAACAATTCCCGCGCTGTGCTCTTTCGTTCGCATCCTGCGTACATTCTCTCTCTCTCTCTCCATTCTTTTCGTCCCTATTCCCTCGATGATTATGCGCCGTTGCACAATATTATCGTTTATCTTGCACTTTCAACGATGAAACAACGCCAGCGGTGCGCTCTCGAATTCGTTTCTCGCTCCGGAGACAACGGAGAGAGTATTGTTTGTATTATGTATCAGGTAAATTCTCTTGGTTTTCTTCCCAAGAGTAGGGAAGAGTTGACGCGGCTCCTTTCGTTGTCATCGATTTCTCTTTTTTTTTTTTTTTCAAACTCGAGCTCGTTATATTTAATTATCACGCGGATCGTGAAAATAATTTCGGGGAACTATTAAACGTGTCTCCCCTCCCTGACCCCTGTTTAACGAATTCGAAAGGAGAGAGAGAGAGAGAGAGGATTTGGCGCGATCTTTCAATCCAATGATTACTCCTCCCACTCTTTCCTCCATCTCTCTCTGATTTCTCTCCCAATTTCTTCCCCTCGTCTTCCTTGGAAGACAGGAGCGCGTTCTCGAATCGTAGGATCGACGATTATACTTGGAAGGGAGAGGAAGGGCGCGTTCTCGAATCGTAGGATCGACGATTATACTTGGAAGGGTGGGCGCGTTCTCGAATCGTAGGATCGACGAATTATTCGTGAAACTCGTCGAAGTCGAGGCTGATGATCGAGTGAGACGAAAATTGGATCGAATTAGTCCCGGACTCGGCGGCCGGTTGGAAACAAAAAAATAATCGAGAAAGGGAGGGAGGGAGAGCACTCAACGACGAGAGAGGATCTTTTTCTTTGATTTCCTCCCCCCTGGTCCCCGGGGGAGTTTCGTTCGCCGCCCTTCTTCCCCGTCATTTTCGAAGCGGCGATAAAAAGGAAGTAGTCGATACCCTCGACTCGAGGGGCGCCGATGAGTCGATGCCTTTTCCACGTTCGCAAGAGCGTGTCAGCCGCTCGATAGCCAACCGATCGAGTTATGGTATATCGCGCTACCGCTTCCTGTTGATCCCTCCATTTCTCCCTCCCCTTCCTCCCTCCCCACTTACTCTTAAGAAGTTTTTGCGTAACTCAAACTCCCCCCTCCGTAATTGAATTGAAAGCGAAGACTTAGGTATCGAGATTTTAAGACTTCTTATACCTGAGTCTAAGTCCGTCCATGTTAAATTTAAAACTTGCGGTCAACGTGAATATCCTATTCCTATTTTAATTTTAATATTAACATCGGACAAGATAAGAAACGTTTCAGCCGAGATTTACGTCGACGATTTATTATTATTATTACGATTTCGAAAATAAATCTTTCGTAATAGATTTCTCGATTTTATTTTCTATCTCGTATTCCGATATGATCGATTGTTCGATCCGGTAAAGGAATTTGTGTATTTTTGTACGACGTGTTGTGAATTGAACACACGACGAGTCCGGTTAAAACGCGGGAGAAATATCGATGGAAGAATGGCAGAACGATCACGAAAACTTTGGACAACCCGTGGGGTGCTTATGGTAAAACATGCTTTTTATTCGAAACCGTTCCCGCAATTTTCCCCAGGTTTCCCACTTACGCGGTGGAGAAGAATGGCCCTATCGACCGTATCGTTCGTAGTCGACACGCGTATCGACCACCGATTCGCGATACAAACCGAATTAAATGACGGACCGTATTCTTTGTCGCCTCTCCGCTTTATTTTCCGCTTTATCCCCCCTCCCCTTCCGTCTTCCCCTCCCTCCCTCTACTCTCTCCACCCCGCGTCCGTCGTTATTTCTCTCCCCCTCCCTCGCAGTATCCTTTTTAGATCGCGTGTCCACCTATCCGTTATTTTTCCGCGAAAAAAAAAGGAAAACGCGCGTGGTATCGACTGTGTGTAAATCGAGCGATCAGTCCAGTCCATAGAATCGGGGAGAGGGAGAGAAAGGACTCGCGAGACTTAACGATATCGTTTCATAAACCGTTTCGTGCGCGGCATCGTTCGTTTTAAATGGATTTCATCGTGGTGGAACCATCGGTGTGTGTGTGTGTGTACGTGTGTGTGCGCCTTGCCAAAGTTCAATATGCGGTCCCTGAAAAAGCGAAAAAAAAATATATGTATAAAAAAAAGAGAGAAAGAGAGAGAAGAGAGACCAAACCAAACGACGACGACGGGGTTCCATCGCGTGTCCTCTTTCCCTACGTGGTTGGGAAAAAAAATAGAGAGAGAGAGAGAGAGAGAGACTCTCCTCGATTCTTCTATGCAAAGAGGTTGGCATAGAGAGAGAGAGAGAGAGAGAGAGAAGAGAAAAATTTTCCCCCGCGAGTGTATCGCGAGCTAATGAGCATTCCCTTCCTCTTTTTCTTTTTTCCTCTCTCTCTCTATTTCTCTTTCTCTCCTCTCTTTCTCCTGTTTCTCTCTCACCCCCTCCCCCCTTTTCTCGCTCAATTGCCGACATTCAAGGGGGAATTTTCGATTCTCGCTTAAATGGTAATTTCATCCGGTCTCGTAGTTCCGCGTCGGGAGGCTAGATCGTTTGAGAGAAGCGGAGAGAGAGAGAGAGAGAGAGAGAGAGAGAGAGAACCCTTTGTTCAATCGTTTCCTTTGTTCAACGGGGGAGGAGGAGGAGGAGGAGGAGGAGGGTATCGATTAGCATGAGGGGTGAATTTCGCCTGTCCCCGGATTCCCGTCGAGGGGATTTAAAACACTTAATTGCAGGGAAAAAATGCTTGGGATAATTCGTTTCGTTTTTCTTTTCTTCTACTCCGCCCGCCACGTGGCCACGTGGATCCCGGATCGAGAGGAGATTCGAAGGAATCTCGTGTAATCGACGATTAACTCTCCTCCACCGATTCGAATTTCCAATTGCCAATGGAACTCGAGTTTCGGCCACTCCACCCTCGGTCGGCCCCCGAACGCAACGCTCCCTGCCACCCTAGAAAAAATGTTAAATTAAACGGCACATTACGGTATCGGCCGTGCATCATTCGATTAATTATGAAGAAGGTCCGAGTAATTGCTTCCTCGAGGAAACGCGGATTTGGTGGAAAGGGAAGGGAGGGGGAGGAAGGAAGAAACCGAGCAATTACTGGTGAATTATGTCGGTGCATCCTCCCCACCGAACGCGCTTCCATTTCTATTTTTACTTACTTTTTTATTTTTTAAACCGTCTCATCCTCTTTCGGTTTGTTTTTCACCCTTTTCCTTCCTCCACCCCTTTTCCTCCTCTCGCGCGATTAAAAATTAAACCGAACCAATTTCAAAATCGACGAATTCACTCGCAGCCACCTCATCACCTCAGGATCATTTTTTTTTTTTCCTTCCCTCCCCTTCATCCTGCGGTAAAGGGAAAAAAATCGACGACCCAGTTCTTCATCGTGTAAAGACGGAGGGGGGGAGGAGGAGGTTGGGCGAAACGCGCGTCCGGAAATTATGAAATCGTCGAAACGGTGTAATTCTCGGCCGAAGACGACGGTTATGACGGAAATAGATAGCTCTACCCTACTTTCTTCCTTCCTCGTCGCCGACTCTCCCCCTCTTTGTCTCTCTCGCCCTCTCGCTCGGTGGGCGAGGGTTCTCGCACAATTTTCGATTCCGAGAGTTTGCCTCGGAAATCTATCGCTCCATCCGGAAGCGGACCCGTCCACCAACCTGGAGACACGAAACGAAGTTATCCCCGAGTTCCCTGAAATCTAAATAGAGGGCGATTCGCTCGATTTCCGTGCGAGGCGGATGATTAAGCGCGCAAACTCTCTGCTCGGATTCGACCTCTTCTTTTTAACGTCGATATTAATATTGACAAATAAAAAAGGAAGAAGGAAAAAAAAAAAAGAAAGAAAGAAAAGAAGGAACAGTTGTAAAAGAAGGGACGCGATTTTTCTCGAACGCGATAAAAAGAATAAAGAAATACAACGGATCCTCGAAAATGATTCACTCCAAAAAAAAAAAAAAATCGATCGAGTAAACGCCTCCTCCCATCTTGATAAAATCCCATCCGCGTGCAGTTTCAAATTCGATTTTCACGAAACGGAAGTTTCGAGCAAAGGGAAGAAACCGTTTCACAATTTTTAACTCGATTCCATTCTGGCTAGCGATTGCTTTCTTCTTCCATTCCCTACCTTAAGAATTACATCCATACGTGCAACGTTATTGAAATCTCGAATCGAACCGGAAGAATAAACCAATCTCGAGGTTTAGTCTACACGAGGTAGTGGCACAACCACCGACCGATTCGGTTATAAATTACCGCAACGGCGAGATCGGTCGAATTTCCTCCTCCTCCTCCTCCTCCTCTTCCTCCTCCTCCGTGTTATTACCGTCAGTTTGCTACAGGGTTGATCGATTTTTGAAGGGTTTTGTTTACGGGAAGTCGAACCGACGCGGCCAAAAAATATTTTCCTTCCTCCTCCGTGAAACGAAATTCCGCTTCGGATCGTCGCCGAGGGAAAGAAACGATTCGTGAATAACCCGAGCCGCCGTGGCCAATCGCGTTGCATTGGAAAACTAGTAAAAACTTCTCTCGATTTCGCGCGTCTCTCGCGCCTTTCTAAAAAGAAGAAGTGTTAAGTTAATCAATTTCTAAATCGGGAACGAATGTGGCTCGAATTTTCCACTCGACGATTTGCAGAGGACGACAACGCCGTGGTCCAGGGGATGGTGACAGGGGATGGCCTGTTCGACGGCACCGTGGTCACCGGATTCGAGGAGTACTACATCGAGCCGACCAACAGATACTTGACCGGGGAGGAGGACACGTCTCCGCCGTATCACAGCATCGCGTACAGAGCCTCGGACGTATTAACGCCTCGTAGATCGTCGCCTTGCGCCAGTCATCGATTGCGTCAACACGCTTCTCACGATTCCATGGAAATGTGAGTGAATCTTCTATATAATATAACGATTCTGTAAAACTGTAGATCCCCGAGTAAACTTCGCGCGGAGTGAATCATCTCATCGTGGATGATCCTCGGTCGATAATTGCGAACAAAAAGAATGACTATCCCTTGGAAAGAGAAGGATAGAGAGGATAGATAGATAGGTGAATCACGGACGAGGCGTACTTTCCAAGATGATTTTCATCGCAGACGTTCCCTCGTTAATGTAAAGGGATAAACCGGCTCTAAAACAGCCCGGCCAAATCGCGTTAAGTTAACCGAGGATGAAAATGGATCTAACGAGAGAGAGAGAGACAGCTCCGTTGCTCGAAACGTGCGCCCCGTCTGAGGTTTATCAACTCGGAGCACCGGCTGCACTGCACCTCCCCTTCGCGCTAATTTCGTTACCTCTCTGACGCATTATTCGTAGGCACAAGTTCATCACGAGTATACATATATATATATATATATACGTAACGAGCTTTAAACCGCGCCTCTTCAAACATTTCTCACCCTCCCTTCCCTCCCCCTGGCAGGACAGGGATCGCAGCTCTGGCAATTAGAGCCAATTGGCTGGTCTGGTGTCGATGCAGCCGGATGCAGAAGATTTTGGATTATCTTTACTTATTTTTTTCCTTCCTCTCTTTTTTCTCTTTTGCAGGGGACGAGAGCACGGGAACGGGTCTCGATCGCTGTACGAGCCTCTGCTCGGCGAGACACGGGCGCTCTACTACTCGAAGGAAAACGGCGCGCGGATTTTAACCTCGGAGACAAGGGATAAGAGCGCGGCACGTATGGAGACGTGAGTGTCGGAAAAATCGTTTCGTTTCGTTTCGTTTCGTTCTCGATTTGGAATCGATAATTAGATTGAAAGGGGAGAGGGATTATTGTATTTCCGGCCGTTGGAAAGAAATTCGCGACTCTGAGATTCCGTTCTTTTTTTTTTTTTTTTCAGAAGGGTGGGGGACGGAGATCGTATCGCGAGACACTTGCACAAACGCGCCACGGTGGACCCGAGGAAAACTACGTGCATGCTCTACCTGCAAGCGGATCACCAGTTTTTCGCGAGATACGGCACGGAGGAGGCTTGCATCGAAGTGATGACGAGGCACGTGCAGAGGGTCAACTCCATTTACAAACATACGGGCAAGTAATCGACGAAACGCTCTTTTTCACTCCTCAAGGATCTCTCTTTAACGGTTCGATCTTTTCTTCTCCTCTCTCTCTTTGGTTTTCACAATAGACTTCAACCAAGACGGCAGGCCCGACAACATCAGCTTCATGATAAAACGTGTGAAAGTTCACAGCGAGGACGCATTGAGAGATCCCAATTATCGATTCCCGGGCAACTACGGCGTGGAAAAGTATCTGGAGCTGTTCTCTGGTAAATAAATCTTCCCCTCTTCTCTAACGCGTCGCGTAACGGCGGCCAATTGTTGCCCGCGGCAAAAGAGACCGCCTATCCATCTTCCCGTTACAAATCCCACACACCCTCGTTCTCTCCCTCTTCCGTGTTCCAGAAGAGGATTACGACGCGTTCTGCCTAGCCTACATGTTCACGTATCGGGACTTCGAGATGGGCACGCTGGGCCTCGCTTGGACAGGCGACTTGAAAAACGCCGGCGGGGTTTGCGAGAAGAACGGGGTGAGTAAGAAGTTCGAAAGTATCCCGAAAGAAATTATATCTCGACCGATCTTAAATTCCCGATCTCAAATTCCCGATCTTAAATTCCCGATCTTAAATCGGGGACCCGAGTTTCGTTCCTTCGTTTCATCCAAAAAAAAAAGAAACCCTCTCTCGAAAAGCTGTAACAGCTCGAATGCAAGTATAATCTTTGCAAACTTTGCAGCACTATCGTGGCAGCATGAAGTCGCTGAACACCGGAATAGTGACTTTACTGAATTACGGGAAGCACGTACCGCCCGCCGTTTCTCACGTCACTTTGGCACACGAGATCGGCCATAACTTCGGTTCACCGGTAGGTAGCTCCCTAATTTACTTACTCCACGCGCTCGATTCTCTCTCCGTTGCTTCTCTAAAACGCGTTTATTAAATACCACTGTGGTTTTCCATCGGTTGCGAGCAATTGGATAAAGGCGGTTACCTTATATTTCCTACGACTGTCGATAGCGTGAGACGTAGTAAGGCGCCACTTTACTTTGTTTCAGCACGATCCGGAACAATGCACGCCGGGCGGAGAGGATGGAAACTTCATTATGTTCGCTCGTGCTACCAGCGGCGACAAGCGAAACAATAATCGTTTCAGCCCGTGCAGCTTGAGCGCCATAAACCCAGTTTTGAATAGCAAAGCTCGCTCCCCGAAGGGTTGCTTCACCGGTCAGTCTTTCACTCGTACTTTTATTCCCTTCTGTCGAATATCCAACGTCCCCTGAATACTCGTCCTCGCATTCATTCGTTTTCGATCGAAAATGTCGTTTATCGTAACGTTAATATAGCTCGATATGCTCGTCGAATATACCTTAATAATAATGGCAATCGAAACTTTGAAATTATTTATACACAGTGGGAAAGTAAATCTATGTGTGTTAATCTCTGTAGAACCGCAAGTGTCATTGTGCGGAAACGGTGTGATCGAGGAGGGTGAAGAATGTGACTGCGGATGGGAGGAAGATTGCAGGGACTCGTGCTGTTTCCCTCAACGTCGTTATCCACCTCCAGGTGAAACGCCCTGTACGCTTACACCAGGCTCCATTTGCAGCCCTAGTCAAGTACGTACATATATATATATATATATAGAACGTATTCTTTAATACTTTTCAACTCGTTTCGAGAATGTAACATCTGAGAATGCGTTCCTCAGGGTCCGTGTTGCACCGCCGAATGCAATTTAAGATTCGGAGACAAATGCAGGGACGATAACGGGTGCCGCGATGCGAGCTTTTGCGACGGTCGATCAGCTTACTGCCCTCCCTCCATCAACAAGCCCAACAAGACGATCTGCAATCGCGAATTCGTGTGCTTTATGGGGGTGAGTATTTCGCGGGATGTTTGTAATTTTCTTTTTTCCTCTGTATATTATCGTGTGTATTCTTTTTCGTAAGGAGTGTACAGGTAGTATATGCCTCGCATACGGATTGGAATCTTGCCAGTGCATTCCTGGGCCAAATGATCCCCCGACGAAAGCCTGCGAGCTCTGTTGTCGCCTTCCCGGAGAGAACCAACCCTGCCTGTACGTTATAAACCATTTTCCTCCACACACACACATATATATATGTATATGTATTTTTTTTTATCCCGATAAAAATAAATGTATCGATGATCGATGTTGCGCGTAGGTCGTCTTTCGATTGGAACTCTCCACCCTACGATATACCCGACATGTTCTCGAAGCCAGGAACACCGTGCAACGATTACAATGGATATTGCGATGTCTTTCAAAAATGTCGAGAGGTATATATATATATATAATATTTGAATCTGTTGCTTAGAATTAATCACAACGATGTAACATGTGTTTTCCTCCCCCCTGCGAATTCCTCCTCGTAGGTCGATCCAAGTGGTCCTTTGGCAACATTGAGAAAACTTCTCTTATCAGACGAGAGTCTGGCCACTTTCCGTCGTTGGATAATCGACCATTGGTACGCAGCCGCTTTGATCATTCTCGCTGCGATATCCCTATTGGTAAGCGATCGTTTCAATTCCTTTTTATTTTAATACCAATCTTATTTCACGTTTATTCGAATATCGCAACAAACGTTTCGTTTCATATCGTGATGATTTTTTACATTAGAGACCTTCGAGGAAACGCGCGGATATAAAAAATGTTGAGAGTAAGTCTGAGAGAAGAAACAAGATGAGAGTAGAGGCTCGTATCTGCAAACAATAGCTAGCTTGAACCTCGATATCCGATTCGTTTTATCATGATTCTCCAGTATCTCCATCTCACCCATCGAGTAACTCGTCGATCGTATCTCATCGTAGTATTCGATCGAATCGCTGACATCTTGCTAAATTAATTATTAAAGGGTAGAGCACGCAAATGTCTCGTATACGATATTTTAACGAAATGTGGTTTCTCCGAAATACACAGGTGGCGAGCACGAGGTTACTGGGCAAACGGCCGGATCTGAAGCTCAAGTCGGTCACGATAATACACAGCTCAACGACGGAAACTGTGCGCCTTCCACCGGAGGGGACGGAGGGTGTGACGGTGCATCCGCCGGCAGTGCGCGCCAAGCTTCCGCTCAGCAGAAAAGTGAGGGAGAAGAGGAGGCATCGAAAGCATAAGGACGGGCACGGGAACGCGGCGGACAAATCCTGTAAGGATATGCCGAAGAAGAAGAAGAAGAAGCAATCGCAATCTCAGGCGAAGAGGACGAACGCGGTCGAGGATTCGGGCAGGAAGAGGTCGGCGGACGCGGGCACGGGGATGGCTCAAGAGAACAAACGGAAGAGGACGTTCCCCGCGGGGAGTCGGGGAATCGATAAACAGAACTCGAGCGGCGTAATCGCGGTAATCGGGAATTCGGACAAAGACGACAAGAGGAAGCGGAAGAAGCAGCACAAATCGAAAGAAGTGATCGATTATTCGGCAATACAGGCTGAGAAGGAGACGGAGCCGAACGCCGATCCCAAAAGCAAGGTTCGTTCGTGGTTACTGGCGTCGTCCCAGTGTCGGCCGGAAACGGGGAGAGGGAACGGAGCAGCCTGCCTGCCGAAGAGCAAATCCACCCCCGTTGGTTTGACCGGTGCTGGGACCAGGTTGCCCGCGGCGACGAGGCAAGCCGCTTCGAGGAGAAATCCGACCGAGTCGAAGGAAGGGAATAAGACAACGGGGAACTCGCAAGGGGCGAGGAAAGAGAGGGCGAAGCTGCAAGTGGTGTACAAGCCGCCGTTCAGGTTCAGCGTGAAGCTTCGAAAGACGGACAAGGTGGCGCAGGTGACTGGTCCGAATGCGACGCACGCCAATGGCAGGCCAAAGCTTCCTAGGACTGGCGTGCTTCTGAGGACGGGGAAGAAGAAGGACAGGGTCAGAATCGGGAGGGCCAGGCAGATAGCCCCCACGGGAATCGGAAACAGCGCGGCTGATTTACCCGAACCGGCAAATTCCGACCTCCATACCGTCCCATCCGATCTCGAAGTGTTGCTGTCCGAGAGCGAGTTCCTCTTTTCGGACACGTGACCACGGTGAATAAGAGGCGTGTTCAGATCTGTGCGCGTTTAGAGAAGAAAATCTTTTTTAAAAATCTGTGTCGACGAAAGAGAGAGAAAGAGAGAGAGAGAGAGAGAGGGAGAAAAGTCGATGCATCGAAGAATCCCGTCCGCCGAAGTTGCGAAGGATACACGTTGAAAACGTTTTACATGCCATCCCGTGGTTCAACCTCGGTTTCATTAACGGTGAATAAACAAACTATTCCGCTCGTTCGTAGAAAATCAAAAAAAAAAAAAAAGGAAAAAAAAAGAAAGAAAGAAGGGAAGAAAGAAAGTATTTATCGTTGATGAAATCGTATGTCCGAGAACCCATCGTTTTATCGTATTAATCTAATGGCTGCTGGGCGTGTTTTCATAAACGCAACCCCCTCCCAAATGAGCTTCTTCCGTTCTACTGTGCTGGAATTTATTTTTTTATAAGTATATATAACGAGGAGCACGCATACACATACAGCGTACGCTTTCGCTCTTTTTCACGTCTTCCTAGGAATAATAAAAAAACGACGGTCTGTCGTGTGCGTTCGGAATAATTCACACCCCCGTGAATTATTTACTCGATTCGCGTTACGATTTATATGTAATCAGATCACTAAACGAAACGATCCGCGTTCTATGGAAGTGCTAGTTGAACGATCCAAGCCAAGTTTTCTTCTTCCAAAGAAAAGGGGCCAAATTCACTTTAAAAAAAAAAGAAAAAAAAAAGAAAAAAAAGAAAAAAAAAGATAAAAAAAGAAACAAAGAAAGAAGGAAGGAAAGAAGGAAAGAAAGAAAGAAAGAAAGAAAGAAAGAAAGAAAGAAAAGACTAATTACGCGTGCGTACGTACTTAGTGGAGACGTACGCGTAAATGGCACAAGAAATAAAGTTGATAGACCTATTTTTCGCCTGTCGCAAATGCGCAAGAAGAAATTTGTTTCTTTCTCTCGCGGGACACACGGGAGATTACGAGAGATTCGCTTGCAATCGCAGCTTTCGTCACAATTCAGGCAACAACGTTCGATGTTGAAAAAGCCATGTTTTAGCGTAATGCGTCGAAGACGAATAATAAGGGAGTGCAAGAGAGAAAGAGGATGCGAGAGAATGAGAGGGAGAGAGAGCGAGAGCGAGAGTGAGAGAGATACTTAAAACCGTTACTATATCGTGCCTATCGTACACCGCTGTTCGAAACTTGGGAAAGAAATCTCGCGATTGAAAAGAGAAATTTTTTTGATTTTTCTAACGACAATTTTCTAATTGTCGCGGGGGAAAAAAAGAAGAAAAAGAGGAAGAGAAGGAATCAGCAAACGCGCAATTCCAAGGAATTTGCCAAGGAATTGGTGATATAGCGATGAATCGATGTTCTCTCCGGGAAAAAAAACAAACAACGTAATTGAAAACGTAAAAATCGCGGTTTGATAGTCGAAGCTAGTCCATCCTTTCGAATTTCTTTTGAAAATCGTCAAACATTTTTAAAGAGTCAAACTTTTGCACTTGCTGTTAATCTAACTCTACTATTCTCATGGTTCCTATTTACCGGCAATTCCTAACCGCGGTGTAAAATTTGCCGGGATTATTTGCATTTCCAAGTGGATAAGTGATGACGAAACTCGTTGAGCTATTTATATTTTTGAGACTGTATAAAAAGAGATGTCGAGATGTTCTGACGACAGGTGATGCTCTCGTCGCTATATTTCCATGAGTTTCATTCACTTCCCAGAGATTTATCCACACACACACACACACACACACACACACACAGTGGAGAAACAAATCGAATCTTGATCGTACTGACATGATTTAACGTTTATCTTAATCTGCGGTGCTATTAGTCAATATGCTTAAAGATTCTCTGTCGAAAATATTCTCTGCCCTTTGAACATTCCCGATCGCTTCAAATCTTTTTTACCAATATAAATCTTGATCGAATATACTTTTAAGTTCCTCTCGTTGAATATATATATATATGTATACATATCGTTTGTTAATGTTATTTGTTATAACTTGCTTCGAATCATTCCATTTCCACGCGTAGAAAAGACACTTTGTTCGAAATAATTTTTCGCTTTCTTATGCGATGCTTTTGTTGTTCACCGTCTAAAAATCCTAAAACCGCGTAAACGGTTCTAAAAAATATTTATCCGTTAACATTTATGGTTTCTTGGTGAAAGAGAAAGAATTTTTCGAAAGGCGAAACGCGTTAATTAAAAGTGACTTGCGAGAATTAAAAAAAGGGAGGAAATTTTTAAGTCTCGTCGGCGAAGAGCAATAGAAAATTTGTGACCAGATTTGTTCCCCGTTGATGAGACGTTTTAAGGGATGGAAGTGGGCAAATCTATTTTTCAATGTTTGTTGATTTAAATATGCTGCGATAATTACTGCCATAATATACCTTGCAAAGGGAAATTATACGTCAAAGATAAATCTTGTTATAACGCGAAAGAACCATCGAGGCACGCTTCGTTTGCCCACTTCTTCTTCGAATTTGAAACTCGGTAGAGTATTTTGCTGCGAATAAGTGAACAAAAAAATCCGCTTGTGTGTATACATACGTGTGTACGTGTACTTAAACTAACTTAAGAATATGTGATTTTACTTTTTACTTTTAATTTATATACACGCAAGTTTATCATGCGAATTTTATGTGCGAATTGCGATTAAATCTCTTCAACGAGAGATTGTACGATTCGCATACGAGTAATATTTAATTGACCCATTGGCCTAATTATTACATAAAGAATGATGATTAGTTAGCGAGAAGCGTCGATACTATTTATCGATTGAAATAATCGTCTGTACTAGTGCGACTGTACTTTTCGACTGGCTGAAATTGTTCAAATTATACTTCCCTCGTTTCGTTTCTCTTCGGAAAAGAAGAAGAAAGAAAATTAGAAAAGGACGCGTAGAAGTTGCGTTAGTTGAACGGAAAATAAATAGTGAGTCAATGTAGGCAAATAGATTATCTAAGGAAATGTGATTTTACTTTTAAGACCAATCTGTGTTAAATTCGTGAAACTTCACCGGTTCTGAGCCAGTGGCCGTGTCGCCTGATCCTTTATTTATCGCTTGATATCTAAGAAATTTTCGGAATTTAAGGGGAAAAAAAACTGTAGGTCAGAACCGTTCATCAAGATGGTAATTCGATGCGGTGAAGGAAATAAAGTTTACGTAGCTTAAGGAATGAAAATAACAAGTATAAATCCAACTTGAAAAATTTATTACGATCGTTACGATTCTTCATCTTGATTGAAGACGATCTTCCGGGAAGAGAATTTCTCTACGATCTCAGGAATGTGATTTATAAATTCATTTCCGAATATTATCGATTATCGTTTTCAAGTGTTTTAATGTTTTAACGATATAGATATTAATTTACTTATTATATAGTTAAAGAAAACCGATCGATCGATCAAATTAGGTTATAAGCGGCCGTGGCGACTAGCCAGTCACCGAAAAAACTAACGTTCGTACTTATATAGTCATTTCTAACATCTCGAGTGTTACTTATTTTTGCTACTTCAACCCCTTCTTCCCCTAAAAATTCTTTAACATAACAATTAAACAAATGGGAGAAAATAGAAAAGAAAGAAATTGGAAGTTATTACTATGAATGGAAGGGGTAAAAGGTAGAAAAGGATCGCTCGAGAATTGCCTCGAATTGCCAAGAAAAATCCGATCGGCAGAACGAAACTCGTTAATTGTTCCCGTCCGATTTTTCGATAATGGACACGCCCGAGGCGAGACTGTTAATTTATCACATACTTAATAACCAATATAAGATGGGGCTGCTGTATTTTTACACGGACTTTGTATAAATGACGAGAACCGCGAGAGCAATGTTTTTCGCGCATCATTGTATATATCCGTATACCAATAAATAGACGTAGGATTAAAAATTTAATCTTTATCTTGAGTCATTGTTCATAAATTCTGGTTTGTTCGAAGTTTTTTTTGATTGATTAAGAATCGATTCCGACAAACTCTTAATTTTGCACGTCTTATCATTCGTATTATCTTCTATTTGTAAATATTCCTTTAATTCTTTCATACGCTTTATGTTATTTTCCTCTATCATTTTTCGCAAGTCGTTTCCATATCGTAGAACTAAAAGGAAAATATTTATAATAAGAGATAAGCATTGCTTCGTTTCAGTAATTAAATGTTGTATTGCGATCGTGTTTTTAATATGATACGGAAATGTACTTTTTTCGCGTCGTATTTCCTGCTTTTCTCTTTCTTTCTCCTCTTGCTTTTTTCGTTCCTCTATCAAATAATTAGCGAAAGCAACATCGATCGCAATTTCTTTGGCTTTCCTTTCGGCCATAATTTTCTGAGTTCTTGCCTATTGATTTTGACAACCTTCGATAATTATTCGCTTCTTAATAAACGCGATCAAAATGACACGAATGTACGAATATAATATATTTTTACCATTTCTTGTAAGAATTCTTTAGCAGTTTGTTTTTTTTTCAATGCCATTTTAATCGCTTCCTTTTTCAATTGATGTTCTTTCTCTGCTATATATAATTCTCGACAGATTTCTTCTCGTTCCAATCTTTTGTACTCTTCCTCCGTTAACTTTTTCATCATTTTCTCCAACAAAACATCTTTCGCCGCACGAATATCAATCTGAAGAAAACAATATTACTATTAAAACAATTCAATTCCGATAAGTTTACATCTTTACAAAACCTTTCCCTCAGCTTCCCTCTTTTGCAGAGCTTCTCTCTTGGCAACGATCCTTGAGATTTCATCGTGTTCTTGCTTCAGAATCTCCTTTCTCTTTTCTTTCCAAAATTCCCGAGCTTTTAAAAAAGCATCCCTTTCAGTTTGTAATGTAATAGCGATTTCCTTTTTTTTCTTCTCCGCTTCCACATTCTCCTCGTGCAACACTTTATTAATTTCTTCTGTTATTTTTCTCTCACGATGCTTCTCCTCCTCTTTCTCGCGTAATCTACGTCTATTATCGATCAACTGATTTTGAAGATCTCTTCTGTATTTTAATTTCTCCTCCTGTTGCTTTATAAAATCTTCTTTCACATTCCATGGAGGGATCAAATTGGACACTTGTACCACCTCTTCTTTCCATTCTTCTTTCTTCAAATCGGTTTCTAACTTTTCGAAAATCTCTTTAGGTAAAGTTACAGCGAATTTCTTTTTTCTAGTCTTTAAAGATTCTTGCAGCTCAAGCTCTGTATTATATTAAATTCATACGATTAACCTCACAATGAGTTAATAAAAACAATTGTGTTTTTACGTTTACGACGTGCAAGTTCTTCTGCTAGTCGATGCGTGCGATCAAGTTGTCGAACTTTTAAATCTGCAGCTGCTTTGGCGTGTTGAAGTTGTTCCGCTTCCAATGCTTCTTTGCGTTCAATATGCTTTTGACGCAAATGTCGCTTTTTTTCGGCTGTCTTATCTATGATTCTTCGCCGTATCTCTATTTCCAAAGATTTTTGATCCTTGATACTTTCAAAATCAGGTTGTTCTCTAATATTAAACATGATTTAGTTCAATTTAAATGTAAATGTAACTTGTTGAAAAATTTCTATTCCTTATATATATGTTATATATATCATCTTCTAAATTAATCGATGGAGAAAACATAAAAGCATCGTATTTATAAAGAGTTGATCTTTAAATGATCAAAAATAAAAAAATAAAGAAATATAACAAATAAATTAATATTTTATTAATTTTTCAATTATAAATTTTGCAAAGCTATTTACAAAATCGACATTATTTTGTACAAAATAGAATACTATACAAAAAATAAAATATTTCAAATATTTGAATTAACGCTTTTAATAATCAGCAGCATTGCTGGCTAAGTAATCACGGCGACCGATGTTGGATGCTTGTTTATTTTGGATAGCTTCCAATTTAGGGCATTCGGTAATTCTGTGACCAAGACCACCACAATAACTGCAACCACGCTCATCTGAAATATAATGAAAACATAGTTTATTTTCTTTTTCATAAAAAAAAATTAAAAAAACATAAATTATTTTACCTCCCAAATTGAGATATTTTTCATTTTCCGAACAAAGTTCCAGCAAAAATGGTGGAACTTTTTGTTTCGCTTCCATAAGCAAATGTTTAAGATCTAACAATACAGATTCGTCATTTGCTTTGTTAATAAATGTTGTCGCTATTCCAGTTCGTCCAGAACGTCCAGTTCTTCCAATTCTATGTACTATATATAAAAATTTATATTTTAATTCATGAATTGTAAACTTAACAACTTATTAATGATATAAATTACCATAATTTTCAACATCATCCGGCATATCATAATTTATAACATGTTGTACATCAGCGAAATCAAGACCTTTAGACGCAACATCTGTTGCAACTAACACATCTTTTCGTCCTTCACGGAAAGCTTCTACAGAACGTGATCTTTCTTCCTGATCTATAAAACGTTGATTAAACAAATCAAATATTTGAAACATATTTAATATAATTTTTATATTTTATTTATATTAAATTTTAATTTAATGCACCTTTTCCGCCATGTATTGCTACTGCTTCAACACCTTTTAATAATAAATATTCGTGAATAGCATCTACATCTTGTTTTTTCTCGGCAAAAATAAGTACAGGTGGTGGAGTCTTTTGTAAACATTCTAAAAGATATACTATTTTAGCTTCTTGTTTGACATATTCAACTTCTTGCACTACGTTCATAGACGCTGCACCTGCGCGACCAACATTAATCGTCACAGGTTTTACTAAAGCAGAACGGGCAAAATTTTGAATCTTTTTTGGCATAGTAGCAGAAAATAATAACGTTTGTCTCTGTCCCTATATAAAATATTCAAATATAGTGCAAATAATTTTTATATAACAAATATATCATAGTAAAATATGTTTACCCTGAAAAATGAAAAAATTGTTCGTACATCTTCTTCAAAACCCATATCGATCATACGATCCGCTTCATCCATACAAAGATATCGACAAACGCTAAGTTTTACCATTTTTTTATCTAACATATCCATTAATCTTCCAGGAGTTGCCACCATAATATGTACACCTCTATGATGAAAGAAAAGATATTATATATATTGTATAATACAAGTGAAAAGACAGGATACTTACTTATTAATAACTTCTAAAGATTCTGATACAGGTACACCTCCAATTGCTAAACAGCTGCGTATTTCAGGACAACCTGCTTGTCGTAAACTATTTGTATAATGTCGTATAATATCATAAGTTTGTTTTGCTAATTCTCTAGATGGACAAATAATTAAACCTATAAAAAATAAGAACAAATTACATTTTATTTTTCATATCTTTTATTTTTTATTTTATCAAAATACCATATTCATACCATATGGTCCTTCATTTCTCACAAATGGCATAGCCACTTCTTGTTCTAGACAAAACATTATAATAGGTAAAACAAATACTAATGTTTTACCACTACCAGTGAAAGCAATACCAATCATATCTCGTCCAGATAATCTATAATATATTAAAAATATAAAAAAAAAATTAATATTGTATAAAAAATTAAAGATATACAATTAATATAATAATATAATAAACTAACACTGTGGGTATTCCTTGAATTTGAATTGGTGTTGGTTTAATGATACCCTTTTGTTCCAGACCATTTAATATACCTCTATGAAATTTCATTTCTTTAAAACTTTTCAGTGGTGGTGGAACATCATCTCCTTCTACTAAAATCCTAAGTTTTCTTCTTATTCTTTCATGTCTTGCTTCTCCTGCGGTAAGAACTGCTCTTGGAGGTCTCCAACTAGTCTTTATTGGCTCTTCATATTGAATACCTTTTGCTAATTCTGCTACACCCATTAAAGCTTTATTTTCTGCTACACTCTCTAAAATCTTTTCTTCTTCTTTTAATTGTTTCTCCATAGCACTTTCTTTTTTAGCTAATAAATATTTTATCAGTTAATTAATTTATTTATATTTGTACTATAATAAAATTTATATATTATAAATATAATAAAAATATATATAATTTATAATTTATATATATATATATATGTATATAATTACATATAAATACACTTACCTTCTGCTAATTTTTTTAATTCTGTATGTTGATCTAATAAGGAAATATTTGATTTCCTTCCCCATACTTGTCCATCATCATCATCTGCATCATCTTTCTCATTTTCACTACTACTTTTCCCAATAATTCCAACAGCAGCTTCATCTTTAAGTTGTCCAAGCTTACCAAGCTTAGTTAATTGTTGTTTTTTACGTTCTTTAACCGGTACATAAGGAATATAATTATCATCTGCATCAAAAGGACTGCTTTCCTTTTCTTCTTCTCTTCTGTATCTCTATATTATAGATTCTTATTATTATTTATTCATTAGATTCTTATTATTTATTTATTGTTCATTCTTAATTTATAAACTATGAATTAAAAACATTAAAAGATAAAGTAACATCAAATAATAAAGTAAATAACCTTTCGTGGAGGATCCTCTTTATCTTGTGCCATTGTAATATAATTATTATTAAATACTTTAATACTTTAATACTTTAACGGAAAATTTAAATAAATAATTTTTACGTTGTTTTTTATATATCAACTTTTTTTCTATTATAATTAATTTTAATATCACTAACTTATCTCTTAACCTATATCGATTATGATTTTAAGTTTTATAAAAATTACATAATACATTTAACAAATATTTTATAGTAAGTTCATTGTTTAATATTTTAATCATTTAAAATATTTTGTGATTTGATTTTATTCAAAATTGATATTTTGTACTACATTCGATGTTTAATCACTTTATATTGAAATGAATTAATTCATTAATATTTATTCACTAATAATTGACTTCTTATTTAGATTTAACATGAATTATAAATTAATTTAATTAGGTTTAAAATATATTTATTTGAATTTTTATAGATTTGAAATAATAAAGTATAATCAAAAAATCGATAACAGTGTATACATAAATATTTCTAAGGATAAAAGTTTTATATATACTATTTACAGCGCTATGATGAACTTCCGGAATACTTAAGTTATTTGATCAAAGTATAGTTCGAACTGATAGCTTCGTTGAACACGTTTTTATCATGAATATTTGAAAATTTGTTTTACGTTTGTCATTCATTTATATCTTCTAGCAAGAATATTGCTTTGTAATAATTACAAACTATTTTTTAAAAATTTATTAGAAATAATGTTTAAAAATACAAAAATAGTAATCATTGGTGCTGGAGCAGCGGGTATTTCTGCAGCAGCTAGATTAATAGAAAAAGGATTAGAAAATATTATAATTCTCGAAGGAAAAGATCGAATTGGTGGTAGAATACATACAGTAGAATTTTGTAAGTTAAAAATAATAAATTCTTTTATTATTTTTAAACATATATAGAAAAAATTAATTTTTATTTAATAAAATTAAGAATTTTTAAAACCATCATATTTTTATACGTTCAGCTGATAATGTTGTAGAATTAGGAGCACAATGGGTTCATGGTGAACATGGAAATATTGTTTTTGATCTTGCTTCCCCACACAAACTATTAGATTCATCAAAATGCTTCAATGATTTTGATAAACATATATTTGTTACTGCAAGTGGAGAAATTCTTTCAAAAAAAGAAAGTGTAGAAGCATTTAAAATATATTATGATATTTCTGAGAATATATCAGATTCTATACATAATGCAGAATCATATGGAGAATATTTTATAAATCAGTAAGTATAAAAATAGATATATTTATATATAAAATATATTTAAAATTTATTGTTTATTATATACAAAATTAAAATATCATAGATAAGTTTATTTTGAACAATTTTGTAAAAGAATGTTCTTAATAAATGCATTAATATCACTTTCTCTAAACCATGCTTGCAAAGTTGGATGCAAATTTGCTTTTGCAACTGTATATACTTCTTTATCAGAAACTATACATCTAAACAAAAAAATATTTATAAAAATAAATCATTATATTAGTAAACTTTTATAAATTTACCTTATATGATAATTGATACATTGATTTTTCACATATTCATGTCTTAATAAGGAATATATATTTTACATATTTTGCATCTAACTTATTTTGATCTTCAATGTAAATTTTTTTAGAATTATTTATTCTTTCCAAATATCCTTGTGTTAATATAGGAATAATAAAATTCACCTAAAAATTAACAATTAATTAAATTGAAGTAAAATTTTTTATTTAAAATAAATTAAATCATTTACTTGTTTAAAACAATCGTCTATAAATTCTTCTGCTCTACTATATACATAATTTTCTTGTTCTTGAAGTATAAGAACTCCAATTTTGGGTTCTTTAGATCTAAATATTTTTGTTATATATTGTGCAGTTTCTAAATCATCATCAGCAAATGTTAACATATCTATACTGCCATATAATTTTTTTGTCTATTAATAAGATAAACACAAAGTATCAGTGTATCGTTTAATGTAAAAAAGCATTTATTATGTATTTTATAATACCTTTTGTAAATTGTGTACATGATTAGAGATTACTTCATATTTTTTTATATCTTGTATAAAATAAATTGGAGTTAATACTAATGGAGCTTTCGGCATACTGTTTGGTCTTAATATAGTTGATCCTATACAAGTATAACAAAAATTTATAAATTAAATTAAATAACTATTATTATTGTTTTTGTAATATTAACTATGTAAATATTAATACCATCATTTTTAGCATTTTGTGAAATTTTATGAATTAAATCATAAATATCATTTTTTATTTGAATAATTATATCAAAACGTTGTATTTTTTGCAAAGCATTTAAAATCTTATCAATAGTTGCTTCAACATGTTGCACATAAGTTAATTATAAGTTGGATCTTGCAAACCTTTAAAATCATAATCTATACACTGTAATAAAAAAATTTACAAAAAAAAACATAATTTTTAAGAATAATAACCATTAATATTATATGCATACACGAATTTGTTCCATTGATAAACCCATATGTGCAGCAAAATCTTGCCATCCATTATAAGTCTTGCCTGTAGCAGTAGAACTTAATAATAAACATAATTTTTGTAATGTAGGTTTTCCAATCTGTTCAAATAAATAAGAAGCATGAATTTGTCTTGTAACTCTTTGAATATTTATAATTACTGTATCTAAATTTGGAGGTCCATTAACTTCTCTTCTTAACTTTTCCAATTCTGGATCAACATTGCTAAAATATAAAATTTTATATTTTTAATAATTAATAAAAATATGTTTCTTTGTTAAAATTTCATTCAAAAATCTTTCTTACTTTTTTGCAAACATATTTATAAAATTTATACTTTTGTATCTCTTATAAAGAGATATAAATTTTTATCATAATTTGTAATACAATATAATAATTAAATCTTTTATAATTTATAACACAATTACATTATAATGCAAAAATTATATTAAATATAGTATAGTTTTCTTTCTCTTATTTCGAAATTAATGATTCATTTCCGATTTGATTTTACCGCTAAAATTCAAATTTTTATAATTAAAATTACATTAATTATAATTACTATATTAAACTATATTAAATTATATTAAATATTTTAGATTTTATAAAACATTTAATGAAAATCCGTTTACTAGTCGTGATAGAGCAGAACAATTATTAGATTGGATGCACAAATTTGATAATTCTCTTCAATGTAGTGATTCATGGTTTGATGTTTCTGCAAAAGAAATTACAAATTATTGGACTTGTGATGGAGATCTTGTACTTAATTGGAAAGATCGTGGTTATAAAACATTATTTGATTTATTATCTGTATGTATATTTTTTATTAATAATGATTATCTTACATTTTATCTATATAATATATTATTTATTTTTTTCCAGCAAAAAATATCAACTATCAAGAATAATTTGTCTATAGTAGAAAAAATAGAATTTAATAAAAATGTTGATAATATTAATTATATTTCAAATGATAATATAGTTGTAAAAACGAAAGATAATTCAAAATATATAGCATCTCATGTTATATTTACTGCATCTCTTGGTGTTCTAAAAGAGAAACATATGACAATGTTCACTCCACTTTTGCCTGAAAGAAAACAGAATGCAATAAAGGCACGTAAAAGTTTAATGCTAATGAGTAATATAAAAATTTGTCTCTTTTTTGGTATGCACTTGATTTGAAATGCAATTATAATATATTATTTAGGGTTTAAATATTGGAACTGTAAATAAAGTATTCTTGGAATTCCCACATAGATGGTGGCAAGAAGAGTGTGCTGGTTTTAATTTAATATGGTCCAAGGAAGATAAAGAAAAATTTATTACATTATATGGACAAGTATAATTACTTTCTTTAATATTAATAAATATTATCAATATTTATTTTTAAATATACTGACCATGTATGATTTAGGAATATGAATGGTTATGTGATGTTTTTGCATTTATTTCTGTGGATTATCAATCAAGAGTACTATGTGCATGGATCTCTGGTAAATTTGCAAAACAAATGGAATTACTTTCTGATATTGAAATATCTGATGGATTGTACTTATTACTTGAAATGTTTTTAAGTAAAAAATATAACATCCCGAAATTTGATCAAATACTTAGGTAATAATCTATAATATTTTTTTTTTATATCTTATATAATAACTTATATAATAATAATATATTATTTATAGATCATCGTGGTATACAGATGAATATTTTCGTGGATCATACACTTTTAAAAGTATAACAACTGAAAAGCTACATGTAGAAACAAAAGATTTGATTGATCCTATTATAACAGCTAATGGAAAACCTGTATGTATTTTCATAAACCAAATAATTAAAAAAAATCGAATTTTGTTATATTTATATTTGCTTAATAGATAATTCTTTTTGCTGGAGAGGCGACACATGAACATTATTATTCTACTGTGCATGGAGCAGTTGAAACTGGCTTCAGAGAAGCTGATAGAATAATAGATTTTTATAGGTAAATTTTATAATTTCTTAATTTATAATTATTGTTTGAAATTTATTTTAAATAAAATAATTGCAGTAAAAGCTGAAATAAAGTTTTTATTTATACATAATGGATTAACATTCTATGGATTAAACAGTTATTGATTCTAAGATAAATTCATTTTTGCGATCATTGCATGATTTAAAAGATTTTTTATTGTATCTTTTAAATATTTTTTTTTTTATTTTTAAAATTAATAATTAGATAGTAAAATATTTATATACACATACACATATATAAAGAGAATTTATATAATTTTTTATATTTGCTTTTTTTTATTCATATTTATATTTATATATTTTTTTTTTAAATTAGATATTTTTTGATTATTTTTTTATAATCGATTCGAAAATGGAAATACATTTAAAAATGGAGATTTTGCAAAGGTTTTTTTTAAATTAATCGCGTTTCGCACGTAATATTAACTATTACATAACATATACTTTCGTATTAACGTATACTTTCGTATTATTCCTATTTCGCATTGATGAGATGTTTTCTGCTACCCGGATGTTGGCTACCCGGATATTTAATGACCGAGTAGCATTTATCAGGGTGCAACAGATTTCTTTCCTTATTTTCTATTTTGAAAAAGAGGTATGAGCATAAAAGTTAATTTTAATAAAAGCGTTTATATTGAATCATATATTCTATTTCTATTGATCAGCATGCTTCTTCTTAGGCCGGTAAAATCTCTGCTCTAACCAGAGCCAGTTTCTTCATAACGGATTACGGTAAATTATAAACTTACTTGATGCTTCACATTATAAAACATCTTTGTATGATAAATTAAGTAATATATTTGCAACGTACATTTTTAAGTAATTGTCTCTTTCATGATTAATTATATATTTTTATTATTTAGTAATTATAATTAATTATTAGTAATAGTTTTATTATCTTGAAAAGAAAGTTAAAATACGTTTTATATTAAAAAAAAAAAGATATGTGCATATTTATTTTTGCTATGTTATTGATTATCCTATTATTTATTTGCAAGTAATAACATTTGTATATTAAGTAATATTTTTTTCTTCATAGATTATTATATCATATAAATATATATATATAATAATAAATTATTATATTATTTATTTAAATTTTTATTATTATTATATAATAATAATAATCTGTGTATATATATATATATAATTTCTTATAATCTCATACAAATAGTCAAAATTTAATTTTAAAAAATTCTAATCACGTAGAAAACGTGGTTGGATAAACAGCTTCGATAAATTGGAAAGGACAGCAAATACTTCAAATCAAAGAATAGCAAAAACAAAGCTTGTAATAATAGGTGCAGGCATTGCAGGATTAGCAGCTGCGAAAACATTAGAGGATGCAAATTTCAAAGATTATCTATTAATCGAAGGTAATTGAATCTGGAATAAAAATCATTTAAAAAGTATAATTTATTTATTTATTTATTTATTTTTTCAGCTCAAAGTGAAGTCGGTGGTCGAATTCAATCTATACCATGGAATAAAGGTTGGATAGAATGTGGTGCACAATTTGTACATGGTGACAAAAGTCCGTTAGCGCAATTATGTTATAAACATGATTTGCTCTCAGATATACAATGCAAAGATGGTCAAGGAATTTTTATTCGTGACAATGGTTGTAAAGTAGATGAAATTTGGGTAGAAGAGATAGACGATCTTATTCGTAATACATTGGAAGATTGCGAAGATTATGAAAATAAAGATATCAAAATAGAATATGAAAATATTGGTGAAGTTTTAAGGGATTCTCTCAATAAACACTTACTTCAAAAAAATGATTCAATGGCAATTAAAACCATAAAAAAAGAAATTTTTGATTGGAATGTTAGATTCCTCGTAATAGATAATGCATGTTTTACAATCGATGAATTATCTACAAAATATTGGGGAAAATTTAAGGTAAATACAAGAGAAGTTATAATAATATTTAAGAAAAATTTTTTAAATATATATTACTTGATAATATTAAATGTATGTTTTTTATAGTTTGTTGGTGGTCCAGAACATCTTTCGTTTAAATCCTGATATAAGGATTTAATCCAACTCATTACTGATGATTTGGAAAAAAAAAATTTACTTTTAAATACTTCTATAGATTCAATCGAATGGCAAAAAACAATAAATAATAATTTTGATTCTCCACTTGTATTAAATGCTTCTAATAATACCCGCATTCTTGCGGATTGTGCAATAATTACTTGTTCTCTTGGTTATTTAAAAGAGAATTATAAAACAATGTTCATTCCATCTTTACCATCTCACTTTAGTGAAGGAATTGAATGTTTAGGCTTCGGTTTAATAAATAAAATTTTTCTCGATTATGGTATTTCTTGGTGGAAACCTAACACGAAAGGATTTCAACTACTTTGGAAAGAAGGAATGTTTTGCAATAAAAATCTAGCTCTATGGACTAGAGATCTTACAGGATTCGATGTTGTACCGAATCACGAAGGTGTACTTCTTGGTTGGATCGGAGGACGCGGAGCTTGCATTATTGAAACTTTAAGCGAACAACAAATTGCAATGGATTGTGAAAATTTACTTAAATATTATTTAAAATTTGATAAAATACCTCCAATAAAAAAATGCTTCAAGACACAATGGGGTACAAACAAATATATTCGAGGTAGTTATAGTCATATTACAACAAAATGTGATAAGAATAATATTACGCCAAATTGTTTATCAGAACCAATATGGAGTAAAATAATAGAAAAACATAACACCAAGGTATGAAAATCAATAATTAATAATTGTATTGATGTAATGAATAACATGTTTTTTATTTTAGGATATACCCATCATTTTGTTTGCTGGTGAAGCAACACATGAAAATTTTTATTCTACGACACATGGCGCTTATGATACTGGAGTGAAACAAGCACAAATTTTTCTACAGCATCATATTTCTAGGAATTAATTGTTAACAATTAACAATTAACAATAAATTAACAATATATATAGCGTAAATATAGATAGAATTATAAATATATAAATATAAATGAGTCTTCTTTGTACATAGTATGTATATAGTATACGTAGACATATATTTCAAGTATACAAAGTTACTATACAAAGATAAAATAAATAAAATAGTCATATTTTATATTGTATAGTTTCATATATATAATTTTTAATCAGGTCATGTTCAATTTACATAGCTATATATTAATAATATATAATAAATGTAATATGACCTATATGTCTATAATTATAAATTTAAATAAAATTTATTATTTTATCATATATTATTAATTGTACGATTATTTTTATCATAAAGATTTATCAATCTTTCAGCTTCTCTCCATCCAGAGCCAATAGCTCCATGTACTGTAGAAAAGTAGTGTTTATTAGTAGCTTCACCACCGAATAAAATTATCTAAAAGAAAAAATATAAATTAATTTTTATACATTTTAAATTGTTTTAATAAAACTTTTAATAAAACCTACTGGCTTCCCCCTTTTCATAATTGGTTGGGATAATTGCAGCGCGCTAGAATTTGTTTTTATTGTTTCTATACTTTGATAACTATATGTACCGCGGAAATGTTTATTTTCATGCCATTTACTCCTACAAACAAAATGAATTCTGTTAGAATGAGATTAAAATAAAAAATAATATAACAGCAGAGGATGATACCTTATCATCGCTGTTGGCCTACTGACATTATAATTTTTTGACAACAAATTGTATAACATCTCTACTGTTTGATCAAAAACTTCGTCATCAGTGACATCATCCATTAAACGTGCACCTTTTCCAGATACCCATACATATAATAAACGAGGCTTGTGTTCGACAAAAAAGAAACCTACCGCATAAGGCATCCATCTCGTTTTTGGCTAAAAGAATTACATATATATTTCAAAATATATATAGTTTTTCTCAATGCAAAATCAAATTCTTACATTACTATTAAGCTTCTTCCTCTCTTCTTTACTCCATAAAATCCTATATCCTATTTTGTTTGTATCTTTGACATTAAACCAAGTATCGTTAAATGCTAAAAATATTTTACAAGCATTTCCATATCCTATTGCCTAAAGTAGAAATTAATTATTATTAATTAAATTTTAATTTTTGCAAAAATAAAAAAAAAATATACTTTAATATTTCTAATTTTTGATTCCGATAATGGAGGATTAAATAATGTTTCGTGCCGTTCTTTAAGCACTCCTAAAGAAGGCGTCATAATAACATGATCAGCTATATATTCTTTTCCATCGAGGGTCGTTACTTTTACGGTATTATCTTCACTTGAATAATCAACTTGTGTTACTTCAGCATTGAGAATGGTTTTATTCAATATGGGTAGTTCTTCTTCTGGATTTGGAAATTTTTTCTATTTAAAAGATATACAATAAATTCATTTATTCAATGATTAAAAATTAATCATCGTAAAGTGATTAACACAAACCATTAATATATCTAGAATAGTGCCATATCCTCGTTCTTTCCAATTAATCGCTAGATCTCCCTTGCATATTTTATATTCCAAATATCCTTTCGCTGCGATATCGTACCAATTATCAGCAGGATCGTAACCAATTTGCATCATATTGAAAAGCCATAATAATTGTTCCTGTAGCGTTTCATTTAATTCCGGAAATTGCGTAAAATCGTCTTTCAACCTAATGCAATATTCATTTTAAATTCCTATATATGACATACCGTAACATACACGTTTCGCTTTAGATATGAATTCAGGATAGGAACATAATAATAAGTTTTTATTAAATTTATTTTTAAGAAAATTATTTGTTAAAATTATAATTTCGAAATATAAATAAAAAAATATAAATTTAAAAATATTAGAAAGCGCATGTGTTTTGCCGGTACAATTTCGTAATGTTTTAAATACTAAATCGGTTTTTATAATAAATGATTATATTCTTTTTCAGAATAAATTTATAATAATATACTAAATAATTACGATGCATTCGTCTAAGAATTTTTTTATCCTGAGTACACTCATGAAGCGGTGGTACAACAATACGAAATTCGTACTTATTTTCGAAACATTCGCCGATGGAATCGTAACATTCATTATTCGTTATGTATTCAATCGACTCTAAGTAATTGAAATAACTATCTGTAAGATTTTTTGTGATTCTGATATCAATCAACTCGCCTGTAGATGTATATACTTCATCATCGTATGGCTTAGAGTTATCTGTAATATTCAAAGGAGCTACCAATTCATATACAACATTTCCCTTTTCTCCGTGAATCCATTGCGCGCCTAAATCGACTAGATAATCATCTATAAACGTACACAAATTTTTGATCAATTTTTTCTCAATATATATACAGACTTTCCGTTGAAGCTAAACTCACCAAATTTGACTGTATTCACACGTCCACCGATTCGATTTTCGGCTTCTAAAATTATAAGATTTTCCAGGCCATTTTCAATCAATTTCGCCGCAGCTGCGATACCAGATGCACCGGCACCAACGATCACTATTCGTGGCGATTTGGTATCGTCAGAAAGTGTGCCTGAGATCAGGCAAAATAGGAAGATCATGCAATAGAGCATCTTGAATACTAAAATGAACTCTGTACGCGCAAACTTTTATCAATTGACAGATTGGACATCTAGTTTTACGCAATGATACTTGCTTTGTGCTCTTATTTATACAGCAATTTGCTTTTGCAAGGAAATAGTAGTAGTAATATCTGGAGCACGCAATTTGTAGTAATAACATTAGTTAGATAGCGATTAATAATGAAAGATTATCATTAAAGAATAATGTATTATTTATAATTTACTTACATTACATTATTTATCGTTTAATCTTGTGTAATCATCATCAATTATTATTAAGAATGAATAATAAACATTTTTTATAAATTGAAGAAATTTTTAAATTTTTTCATTTTTTTTTTTTTATATATATATTTTTATTTGATTTTAAAACCATAAATTTTAATAATTTTTTAAAATGTACAATAAAACAAAATCATAAAGTATGTTTAAATAAGAATGATTTAAAAATAAAAAATTATTCAAAGGATATGTCATTTTTACTACATATGAATGGGTATTTAAATTGTAGTAAAAAAGATTTCATTGTCATTATAAAAAATAATAATATAATGATCCGGAAAATTCCTTTACGATAAGGAAACATTGATTAAAATGTAACTTATCACAAAGTCACGTGATATCGAGAATATATAAAAGAAATGCACAAATTAACCAATCAAATGTTCTTTCGATTAACATACATTGATATATAATATATTATATAGATTGGATCATTGGATCTACAAGTTATTTTTATTAAACGTATATATGTCTCTATAAACATTGCTGAGTATTTGTCAATATGAAATAAGAGATAGAAACTTGACGTTAACGATAGAAAAATCATGTTTTTTATTTATCGAATATTATACTAGCAACACAAATAATCTTTTTCCTTTTTTCATATCATTTTAATTGAAGACTAAGAAAAGATCACTTATATTATTTAGAAATGATACTTTCATTTAAAATTTTTACGATATTTTTATTATTTAATATAGAATTAATAGTATCATCGAAAAATACAGGTTATTTATATATTTTTATGTATTGTAACATATCTTATTTTTTATATTAAATACTTAGAACATGATTTATTATTTTTAATTTCTAATTATATATTAATAAATTATTTTCACTTTATTAAATAACAAATATAGCTCAATATATTTTTAGAAAACTTAAAAAAGCAAACATTTAACCTTAAAATTAAATGAAAATATAAAAAATAATCTAATTCTTCATAAACGTAAGTAACGTAGTCGAAGATATACATTATCAAAAAAATCCTTTCTTGTTAAATGTTTCAGTGTTTCCTTTCTTATTTTATAAAAATAATGGAAAGAATCAAATAGCTGTGAATAACAAATCAGTCAAGATAACAGAAAATCATAATATTAATCTAGTTTTTCATATTCATAATTTTTTACAACATGCTAGTACAAATAATCTTACAGAAATAGTTTCTTCAAAGAATCCACATATTACCACAAATATGCCAGATAAGAGAATATCATTGGATAAAGTTTCAAGTGAAATAAGTTCAATTAAAAAAACAAAATCGGAACTTAGTAAGTACTTATAACATAATCATTATAAATATTTTATAATGTTAATAATTAATAACTTTGTTATAATAGAATGTGAAGAATATGGAAAACAATTCTTAGATACAACAAATGTATTGCCTCTAGTGGGAAATTCAGAGACGATTCAGATAACTAATCAAAAGTGTAAGCTTTCAAATCATCTTGTTGTTGGAGGTGTTGATGCTTCTCCTGGAGAATTCCCTCACATGGTTGCTCTAGGAACAAGAAGTACAGATGATATATTTAGCTTTTCATGTGGTGGTACTCTTATTGCATCAGAATGGGTACTTACTGCAGCACATTGTACTTATGGGGCAAAGTATTATTTGTTTTATTCATTGTTATAAATTTTTAATATGAAAATTGTAAAAAATATTATTTTTTGTTAAATAGAAGTCCTACAAATGCTCGTATTGGCATATATAATATAAAAAATAATCAACAAGGTATCATAACTACAATCAATAAGATAATAAGGCATCCAAATTTTAAACCTCCTGCTATGTATGCTGATATAGCTCTAGTAAAATTAAATACAGTTGTTGTCTTTAACAACGACATAAGACCTGCTTGTTTATATCAACAATATGATACTGTACCTGCACAAGGATGGGTTACTGGTTGGGGTGTTACAGAATTTAGTAAAACTGAAATATTATAAAATTAACAAAATTTTTCTTTAAAAAAATATATTACATAAAATATTAATATTTTATTTTAAATTATTAATATTTATAGATGGGGAAAAACAAAGTGATCAACTGCAAAAGGCATTCCTTGATATTGTTGATAATGTAGCTTGTGCAATAAGACACAATCAATCTATAGCAATACCATATGGAATTACACCAAGTATGATCTGTGCAGGAGATCATAGTGGATGGAATAAAGATACTTGTCAAGGAGATTCAGGAGGTCCTTTACAAATATCTCATCCGAAAAATATGTGTCTCTTTCAAGTATTAGGCATCACTAGTTTTGGACAAGGCTGTGGAGGTGTTAATATACCTGGAGTATATACTAGAGTTTCACATTATCTTAATTGGATTGAAGATATTGTTTGGCCATAAATTTTTTGGTTTATTGATATAAATCTTGTTTTGCAAAGATAAAAAATTTTTTATTTTTCAAGCAGTTATTTTGACTGATTTAAAAGTGTAAAATATATTTGATATTGGTAATACTTAAAAAATATACAATAAATATAACATTAGATAAAAGTGTTTGTTAAAGGTATCGTGATTGATATATGTACATGTTGAATAATTTTGTTGATGTAAAAAGTCTGTATTTATATTGATTAAGGTTGACATTAAAATTCTCAGACTATATTATATTAATCAAAGTATGTATAGTTTGACTAGAAGATTTTTAAATCTGTAAAAGTGATATTTTTTATGACTGTAAAAAACAAGTATAATTTCTGTAATTATTAATAGAGAAATTATACTCAAGATATTTTTATATCATGAATAGTTTTCCATGTAAGACCATCTCCATATGGTCCATGAGTAGATGGAAAAAGTATATGCCACCAATTTCTGTTAGATCAAATAATAAAATATAATAATTATTATATTGAAAAATTATGTATTAATAATATTTTATCTTTAAAATTACCTTCCAATTATTCCTAAAAAAAGTTTCCAATTTTGTCTTGGTCCAAAATTATATGGATTTTGATATATTTTTCCAAGTACCTTGTACTTTTGTGTTTCTGTGCTATTTATACGCGCTTCTATACTTGTTTCTCCTCTTGTAATAAGACCTGCATGCCACCATGTAAGTGCTCCTAATGCTGCAAATGTGGCTACACAAATTAGTGCTGCAAAAACTATAAGTCGGCGTTTCCATTCTTTAATGTTTGTATCTGCAGCTTGTTTTGCTATTTCAGCTAATTCTTCTTCACTTAGATGATCTAATGACTCAGTCTGAAAAATAAATAGATAATAAATAATATAAAAGAAAATAAAAGAAATAAATTCTTATTTGAATATTTTTTGTAAATAAAATCATAATAATTACCATAGGAATTATTTCAGAATTATTAATGCGCACTGGATGACCATCTAATTCTGGTTCCTGTGCTGGAAAGAATTCTTGATATGCAATCTCTACACCAAATAGCATTATGAATAATATACCAAGTACTGTGAAAACCATATATTGAAAGAAATGTCTATGATTATAGTGACCAACACAATTGTTTAACCATGCTGTTTCTTTGTTTAGAAAATATATAGAATTTTAAGAAAATTTAAACATTAAATAATAAATCCAAAAGGATACGGCAGTGATGATCCATTTTAAGAATACATCTATTACATACAGAACAATGATGGGTCCTAGGAGGCTTTGGTTTAATACATTTTTTACAAATACTCACAGCCTCTGGTATAAGACCACCTTCTGGTGGATAACCAGCTGGAACATTTACACCCATATAATAATGAAAGCATACATTTATTAATAACCAATTTCCAATCACTAAGAGGATTATTGTCATCAATGGACTTTTTTCCCACCAATATGGTAGACCAATGTAATATGCAATGTACACAATACTTGCAGTTAAAAGGCTTACCATTACTACAAATACCTATAAACTGTCAAGCTTAGTAAATACATTGTGACCAATAACAATTATTTTTATAAAAATCACACGATATAAATTAATATATTATAATATAAATAAAATTAAAAAAAACTATAAATATAAAAATACTCACAGGTCCTAAACATGCAGTAAAATTTTCTACAAACCAGAACATTGGTTCCAAAAGTATATCACAAACATAACTCCAATTTAAAAATTCATTATAAAATAAAGATTTTGTAATGATCTGTAGACGCCACCACTTCTGTTTTAAATTAAGTCTAAGAACAATAAAATGTAACTATATATATTAAAACAAATAATGAAGTTTTTTTTCCATTATTTTTTGTTACTCACTTAAGGATATTAGGTGCTTTAGTTAAAGACCATTTTATTCGTACCATTTTTTTCTAATATACTATATATAATATAAATATTTACATGGAATTTCTTAAAATTTCAGTAGAAAATTTTTATTTTTAAAAATAAAATTAATCGCAAATATTAGCATTGAAAGATAAACAATTGTTATACCATACACTAAGCATCTTGAATATTATATTAAAAATTCTTTTACAGTATACAATTTTAAACATTTTTTTCATAAAACATATAGTTCAAAATATTCTTTTTTATTTATCATAAGTTAAAGCATCGATAATGATTATTTTAATCCAATTTTAAACACAAAAACAATTTTGTTGATGAATAACATATCCTATATATAGGCTATAATTACTCCAGCGCCGCTCAGCTCAGAAATAAAAAATCCTATACATTTTATCAGAGATAAGATATATACAAAAATATATATAGATTTTGTATTTTGAAGTACTGTTCAAGAAATGATATATTTTATATATGCAAAATTTCTAAAAATATGAAAACATCGGTAACTGAAAATTCTTGAGGTAATTTTAAAGCAATATTTTTTTTTACAACAAAAATTTTTGTTGTAACTTTGTTAATGAGTTACAAAAAACAGTGGTCAATCATGCGCATAGATTAATCGAATTTTCATTGCTATACTCTTATATGCAAAATTATCGATTTAAAATATTAGTTATCGATTTAAAATAGAATGAAATAACAGAATCGAATTAGAATAAAAGAATTATAATTAATGATAATCAATTGTTTTGTTTTGACATAAGAATATATATGATAAAATAAGAATGATATTATAACACATATAATATTATAGCATCATATCTTAGACAAGATACAAAATAAATTTAATATTCAGCATATATCTTATCTTAAACAGTATTTTAATATCATTCGAAATATAATGTTTTTTAACAAGAGATGGAGCGGAATTATAATTTTTATTCTACTTTATTTTGTTTTGAAGAAAAGTTATCTTTGATATTCAAAAGATGGCAATAAGAGTCAATTCTGATGTATTTCTATCCTTTTTCCATTATTTCTATTTTTTCTTTATATGTTTCATTTACGACAGTCTAAAGATGGCGTGACTACATAATTTTTACTCTTTATCTTTCTGCTGTTTTATATTTATTTTTTTACATTTACTATTTTAAATTGCTATATTTTCAATAGCAAAACATTTTTTCGTCATTTTATTAATATCTATTTATAGAATTTGATATAAAATCAGTTTTATATTTACCTTTTATATTTATCTTTTTAAATTACTTTTAGATATAAAAATATACATAAAAAAATATATAAAATGTATGGAAATATACAAGAGAATGATAAAGGAAGAAGAAAAGAGTAATAAAATAAAAATAATAAAGGAGAAAAAGGAAAATGATAAAAAAGAGAGAAAAAGGAGAATGATAAAATAAGAAAAAAAAAGGAGATGAAGAGAAAGATGGTAAAGAAGGAAAAGAAGAGAAAGATAATAAAAGAGGGGAAAAATCCTACGAATTTCTTATACAAATAACAATTAATTAATTTATTGTTCTTGAATAAAATGTAATTCGATGTAATTTTTTTTCGATAAAAAAATATTTGTTATATTCAACAAACTTTATTCAATACATGTTGCTTGGACTTGTTCGTACTCGGTCGGCGATGCATATCCAATACTACTGTTGCTATTCTTCGAGCTAGATGTCACATAATTAAACGATCAGTCTACTCTAATCTTGTGATTCTCTTTAACAAAATGAATTTTATTATGTTTGCACTTACATTAATTCAAATGAAATATAAAAAATAAAAAAAAGTTTAAAGATTATGAAATTTATCAAAAATAATATATATGATACATATTGCATTTTATAATTATAACTATTTTTATTTCATGTACAATTTATAATGTTAAAAGAAAAATTATTAGTATCAATCTTATTTTAAAAGATAATTGTGATACTTTCAATATCTAAAATTAAATAAAATTTGATATTATTAAATATAAAAATTATTTTCTTTAATACTTTCAATTTATCTCAAAAAAAAAAAAGAACAATTAAAATTGTGCAGAGATAAAAAAAATTGAAAAATATCTCATCTAATCATAAAACAATATAATTATTGTTTTAACAGTATGATTATAATTATTGATAAAAAAATAATGAAAATAATCGATTCAAATTATTATACACACGTGTATAAACATAAGTATACAATTTATCAGCAATTTATCAGCAATCAGTTTGTAAAAAAATTGATTTCTGAATGGAACTGATATAAGATATATAACAAATATTTTTGTATAGGATGTGCTAGTTTAAATTGCATATCCCAGAGAAATTGAATGTATAAACGTTGAATTGATCTCTTTATATCCACATGACATTATATAGAACATTTTAGATCACATCTTTTCAAATATAATATGGATATTTTAATAAACTTGAGAAATTCAACAAATTCGATGATATTTGTACACATAAGATTTAGAATATCTCGAATATGCGCCAATAATTTTCATTATTGCGAGCGCAATACCTTGCTTCAATTTGATAGAAGACAAGTAATAAGTGTTGATAGTAATTACAATATTAATAACAATATTTTTTATGCGATAGTAATAATAAATGTAATAAGGTACGAGAGAATCACACGAGGCGTTGATCTTAGAGGACCACGTTTCTCTTGATTGGTCGAGGGTACTACGATACGCTATTATTGGGTTAGTAACTATATATGTTCCATCGTATATGGGTCTTTGAAGGTATTGTAAATCTATGATCTATAGATATAGACATATGCGAATCTTTTAACTTATAGCGTTAAATACTTTAAACTTTGAACTTTTGCATTTTCTTGCCATATTTCCTAATATAAATAAAAAATCTGGAAATATTCAAGAATATAGCAGGAAGATCAGGAAGAAAACTTTTATATTCATTTATACAAGACGATTGTCAAATGTTATTCGCATATGCCTGAATTTAACAATCTTGAAACTTTGAATAAACTTTGAATAAATTCTCTCTACGAATTTCTTGAACGCTTTATTATTTATAAGCTATATTTAAATTTTGAAATGTAAAGTTTCGAATAAATTTTTAATTAATAATCTTATAATTATATTTGCTGTAAGATAAAAAAATGACCCAAACGATGGATAATAATCGAAACTCCTTGAAAATATTTTTAATCGTACTTAATGGTCAGTATCAAGTACGTTTATATTTTATTTGTTTAATTAGAGAAATTGATCGATCGTGAAAAAGTAAAACTTCATACGTGCATGAAATTATTTAAAGGAATACAAAATATTTCTTAACTCGTGAAAGAAGTTTAGAGGAAATATAGAAGTTAAGAAATATTAGATCGCATATTAGATCGTTTTGTGAATTTTACGGAAAAACGTTATAGCATAATTTGATAAAATTCTTAAAGTTTTCTTAAAGTTTAGATATTATGTTTAAATATAGAGTTCAATCTCCATTTTAACGAATCTGGAGATTAATTTGTTCCCATCGCATCGATCTTACCTAACAATTCTGTATTGTACCTACAATAACCGCTCGATAACTTGCTCTGAATTATTAAATTCGTACCATTAAAATTTTAATACCAATGAAAGATATTTCAATCCTTCAAGACAATACTGATATAATATTTTTTGATGCCGAAATCAAAATTATGTGTAGCACAAATTCATCTTCTTCTTTTAGCTGAAATATTTTTCTTAAATTAAATATAGTCGCGCGAGAATCGAATAGTCGCACAATTGTTAGTCGCACAAGGATTAGTACATGCAGGATGTAAGAAGGAATTCTATTCAGGGATAATACTGTTAATTTCATCATGCATTCAATAGCACGCTTGAAAGACTGGGTAGGTAGGATAAGTACATATTTACAAGCAACGTTCGATGAAGTCGAATTAGTAATTTCAATCGAAATTCAATTCCTTCCATAAAGTATTAAATATTAAATGATACGATCAAATAGTCAAATTTCTAGAAATTACTGATAGAACTCGTTCGAACGTTGCATTATAATTTTAAGGGGATTTGTGAGTCTTGGGGGAATTGAGTGAGAATTATAAAATAAAGATCATTATAAAGATCTCATAAGACGGTATCAAGCGTGTCGAGACTTCGCAAAAGTTGTTCGTCCTTGGAACACCATTGTACTAATTCTTCGATTGTCACCACGCCATCTTTGTTCGCGTCCATTAACTGAGGATGAAAAATTGATGAATCAATTCATAATTCAATTTTCTTATTGTTTAAAAAAAAACTTTTAATTACATTTAAATAAATCATGTGTATATCATATGACAAAAGTGAAATCGATACTCACGTGAAAAATACGATCGACATGTTCCCGAGCCGCCAAATGCGGCTCGACTATTTGTGGCTGAGTATAACGGCCCAACATCTCATAAATCGAACCAACAACATCCAACATTTCCTCTTTACTGATCAATCCATCTCCGTCCAGATCGTAAAGTCCAAATATCCATTGCAATTTTTCCTCTACCGATCCTCTCGAAACCTTCGACAAAATAGTCAAGAATTCCTGGATACAAAAAAGAAAACGGGCAACTATCTAAAATCGTATCTACTACTCCAGTTAAGTATACACTCCAAAAGATCCTCACTTCAAAGCTTATCTTTCCAGACGGTTTCCTCTTCATAGTGTTGAAGACATAATGAGCATACTGGCTAGCGTCTGAAAGAACGTTGATCCCTTCTCTGTTGAAACTACTTTATATGACGCTCAATTTCTCTCACCGCTACTTACCACCTTGGGGGAAGAACTGTGAAAAAATCTGTTTAAAAGCTTCCTCGTCGACGAGACCCGTGGGACATTCCTGTTTAAAACCGCGATAGATAAGCTGTATTTCCTTCCTGGAGAATCTGGTGTTGGCCGCCAATGTGGAAAGCTCCTCCGGCTTGTGCCTGCCGCCAAGGGCAAGGGCACCGGCGGTGGAACCCCCTAAAATGCCCCCGAGTTCTTCAAGTTCGCCCTCTGTAAGTTTGCCAATAGGCGCTTCACTCCTAAGACTGTACCACGCGTTCGAGATACTCCCCTCTCACCTTCGATCAAAGTGCGTCTTCCTCTACACCAGACTAAGGGAGAAAACGCCGTTCTTTCTCTCTCACTAGCAGGCAGGAGAGAAGATGGCGCGTATCTACTTACGAGATAAAGTGCAACGAGCTCAAGAAAACGCATTACTCGGGAGAAAATACGCCGGGTGCCCGAAGGACGGAAAGATATCACGGCTGATCCTCCGGGCAACCTGCCTACACCTCCCTTCGATAAATACGGGGGATTCTACGGGAGACAGTGCGCGCATTGCCAAGACGGATAGTACCTGGAGATATACAGGTGCATAGACTTGCAGGCGGAGAACTCGTGAGCGAAAGATAACAGGAAGAATTATTATTGCCCAGGTAAAACATTTCGATTTGAGAAAAAAAAAAAGGACCGATTAATGATTTACAATCGGTATCCAAACGGCAAAGATTTTTATCGAAGATCGTGTTTTACTTGGGAGAGAATATAATAAATAGAAACGATATTCGCACGATTCCATCTTTTTTTTTTGTCGTTTTTTCGATCGACGATGGAAAGATGCGTGAAGTTAATAGAGAGAGAGAAAGAGAGAGAGAGAGAGAGAGAATAGAGGAAATTATCGTTAAAAATCAAAGAGATTCTAAATTGTTAAAAGATCGAAAGATACGTTATATTCGGAAACTATAATATACTTCAGATTCGAAAAATTGTGAAATTTTCATCAGATCGATCGAGCGGTGCAGCATCGAGTCGTTATCGCTTTCGTTCACTTTTCGTTAACTTTCGATGAAAGTTAAACTTTGATTGACAATACGGTTTCGTGGGTGGAAATTTTCACGCGACACGGCTGTCTAGACGCGCTTCTTATCGAAGCCGTGCTACGTAAAATCGATATTCATTAACACGAAGCGCTATAAATAATAATTACCGACATCGAAAATAAAATTCAAGATCAAACGAAAGCGCACACCCAATGCTACATCGCATGGAGAGAGAATCGAGCGCTAAAGAATAGTTGTAACTCTCTATATGGATGCATCTAATCATAGAAATACCTAACAATCGACAATTCTACTAACATACTCTACGAGAGACTGCTGTATGTATACTGCTACACTGAATATATAAATACTACGTATTTACGGAAATACGCGACATTGGCACGTGTTCACCTATCGTTGGACATTTATGAATTCCACAAGTTGCCTTTCAATCTCTGCATCGATCAATGAATTTCCAAAGATTCAACGTTTGATTGAAACGTTTCGAGAGATATCGAGCAATTTCATCGAATAAATTTTCAAATGAATTCACGCGTGTCTATCCTATCATGCAATTAATATCTTTTATACATGCTTTCGTTTAATATAATTGAAAACGACCAAGCGAACCGATCTTTTTTCTCGAGAGTATTCGTGATCGCAAGAAAATAAAAATTTTTGTGGAAAAAATTTTTAAATAAACCGTTAAATAAGCATCGAATACGTTTTTTAATCAATATCGTTAAAAGCTATTTGAGATTCCATGTTTCGCGATATCATGCTGTTTTCCGTCATTCGTCTCGTCCATTCTACGATTTCCATTTGCAAGCTAAGAGAGAAAACGTGTTCGAAATTTGTGTTCAAAAACGAAATACCACTGGTTTGCGACTAAGGTAGAAGCTTCCCATTGATCGCTGCTAAAATTACAATCACAGAATTATATAAAGTAAAACTGAATATTAAATCTTTTAAAGAAATGCGAAGATCAAAATATTGAGGAAGTTTTAAAGTTTGATGAAGAATCAATACGTAAAAGGAAAATTAGCATTCTGAGTGTTAAAATCTACGTTGCTATTATTTAGAAAGATTTAATTAACAGGTGAAAAAGAAAAAAAAAAAAAAAGAAAAATATTATTAAACGCACCGTTGTTCAGTCGAGAATCGTGTAAAACACGGCTGTGTGTTTTCAACTGAGTTTTATATACACATTATAAATGTATGCACTGTGTAATTCCACTAGCAGCTCTGATCCCGGGCATCCGGGGTCACCATAGCAACGGGAGAGCTCCTACCCTGTATCCACCCCACTTTGCAATTTCGGACCATTTGTCGATTAAAAACGCGCGAGATCTGGAGATCTATGTCTATATATGTATATACAAAAGAAAAGAGAGAGAGACAGACAGAGAGAGAGAGAGAGAGAGAGAGAGAGAGAGAGAGAGAGAGAAGAGAGAAAGAAAGAGAGAGAGAAAGAAAAAGAAAGAAAAAAAACGTCTAGAGAGGCATAGAACATGGTCACATCGGTCGGTTCTCTAGAGCGGACCACCAACTATTAATTACAATGTATTCCAAAGTGCTATTTCTCAAAGGAATCGTCAATCAAGGGCAAACAAAAAGGAAAATTTGTATTGTATATTCTTTCTTTCTCTGTCGAACGAGTCTCGCACCTTGCCGTTGCATCTTTGGCAGCTGTTAGCACTGACACACCGCAACGAACGGTTTCGCGATAAAGGGGGAGATCGTTCGGGCCTGGGCTGTCGTGTCAATCCCTTCGTCTCAAGGAGGATCTCTTTCCACGGCACGACGTATCGACTTGGCCTGCACCGATTATCGGAGAGGAAACTCGAGCGGCACTACAGTCGGCCTTTATGATTGATGAACTTACTTTTCTCACGGCTCTTACGTGACTTCATTGACCGCAAGCACCGATTCGTTGCCGGTTCACAAGTAAACGATCGCGCTCAGCGATCCGTGCCACCGACTGTCGATTTCGTTCCCGTCGTTGCTTCGAAACGATCGATCGAACGATCTCTTCCAATTTCCCGCTATGATTATCGAAATTCTTCACACTGGACAGATCTTTCTTCCTTTCTCCCTTCTTCTCTTTTTCTTCTCTTCTTTTTCTCTTTCTTTTTTTTTTCCTTTTCCTTCTTCTCACTCAATTTCTCACGTTGCTTTCTCACGTTCCTCGTTCGAAACCGATCAACGCGTGCACCTCTTGTTTCTTCGATCGATGCTTCACGACCGACTAACGTATAAGCCACGGACTGGGTAACGATGTGCGCAGCCTTCGCGTTGATGCACTGAAACAGCTGCCACGCAAAAGCACGGGGTATACTTGCTCCCGCGCAAGTCTACGTTCTTTTCCCATTATATACATATGCTAAATATTGGCCACCGGTAGCTAATGGGATATTATTTCAATAAACAATCATCATTCAGCTCGTTATCCTTGCTTATTTTTTCCCAATCCCCGCTCCATCCGGCTTCTTTTCCATCCAGTCGTTATATTTGCGTACTGGCGAATCAATTGGTTTCGCTTACACACTAGAATAATGCACACAACTTCGTACATCGTTTCAATCGTCATACGTTATTTTTATACGTTTCAAAACAAGTCTCATCAATTATCGAGTTTAACCAATTTGCTAAGTGAACAATTTATTTCAATAAGATGCGTTGAAAAAAAACAATTTACATTAATCTATCCTATAAATGGATTCTATAAAGCGATTATTTCTTTCTCGAACAAAAGTTGAATAAAACTATTCGGCAATTTATCATTAAGATAGTCAAAATAAAAAAATAATGAAATTATATAAAAATGAAGCTGTTTTTCCAGTTATAAAATTTAAAAATGTTTATACGTAAGCAACAGGTAGAAAATATCTCATTGGTCAGACAGGAATTAGTCAATTAGTGATCAATCGATTGTAAAATTACTCATCAGTATATGTACACTTAATCTGGAGTATATGTACACTTAATCTGGATACTTACTACTTTCTAAAGAACAACAGCTACGAGATGTGGCTGACTATTTACGACTATTCTACTAAATGCGGACATCACATACAACTTGCCTATCATATCATAATATCATGTCATTTTAAAATAAAAAGAAGAAGATTTAATGCATTATAAACTTTAATATTATAAATATGAGACAGACAAAAATACTTTCTAAAATTGAAACCAAGCCAAAAACATGATTGCAGGTGTAGATTATTTACTTGAAATGTATTGATCACCGATAAATACAACAAAAATGTATATCAAACATATACATCAAATGAATATATATATTAAAATTTTTATTATAAATTATTTTAGTGAATTATTATCTCAAATATAAAATTATACGTATGAATTATGAAAGTGGCAATATTATCGATCGATAAGATCAAATTGTCAAAATCATAATTTCCAGATGGCAGGATAATAGCACTTGATGCTAATAATAGTAATCAATAGTAATCATTGATAAAAGAATATTGTATATATAAAAATATACAAAGAAAACATTATTTAAAGAATAAAAATCTTTAATTTTCTTCTTTTAAAGATGCTTTTATTAGTCTATCATAAATTTTAAATATATTCTAAAAATTATTTAATATTAAACGGAAATATAACTAAAATATAAACTATTTTGAAAAACTTTGACTAATAATGTAATAAAGATAGTTTTAAGACAAATCAAATTTAACAATGAAAAGGACGATATTCCTCAACATTTTTTCAACATTTCATGTGGAATTATTTTCGGTTAAATCAATTTTTAAATTAAAAGAAACCGCGTAATTCGGTTAGCAGACGAATTTTTCTATCGGCCATATCAGGAATGTGTGAGAATTGAGGGAAAGATATATTACGACTGGATGGCTTGATATTGAAAAATGAATAGCAACGATATTTCAAATTTATCATACAAAGAATTACAAGCTTTAGCTCTTCGATATCGAGTACCAGGTAACATAAAGGTAACTGATTTATTCTTAGAAATATAATTAAAAAAATTTCCTTAATTTTTTTCCTAAAACGACAAGTAAATTGATTTTTGAACGATCGATTATGATTTCTGGCCGTAGAAGAAATTACTGGTTAAAGTGTTGCAAGCCGCAAAAGGCGGAAATGAAAATGAAGTTGGCAGGCTACTGCAAGATCTTAAGCAGAATCGTAAGAGGAAAGTGAGAAAAGTCAAAATCAGAAAACTCGGGTTAACCTCCACACCATTACATAGTCCTGATTACGGTATGGCTGATGATTATTACTGCCCGCAACAGCAACCACCTTATCAATGGGTGAGTTGATTTTCATTTAGTTTCGATGTTGTAATATATATTCAAACTTGAAAAAATTCAAATTATTTTATAAAATCTCACATTCGTCTCAAAAATTGATCGATGATGCTTGAGACAGAAAATTATATCGAATATGATTAATTTTATAGATCGATCATCAATTATCAATCTTATCAAAAATTTTATATTTATAATATTTCTGTAACAATGAAAATTTTATTACATTTATATGTAATGTTTTTTTAACAAAATTTTAATAAAAAAAATAACAAAATATTTATTTTAAATAAAATAATTATTTCTATAGGTGGGTGCAGAAGAAGAAATTGCAAGTAGAGATGAAGATAACAAAATTCCTCATTATGAAGAGTTTAAACAATTTTTGTTAAAGAGAATCCAAAGAGAATTTCAAACATATGATGCAAATAATAATCAAATACAAGATTCAACTGTAGTGGATTTAAGAACAGCAACAGTTTCATCTGATATGCAAAAAGTTCCTTTAGATATTAGTAATTATACTAAGTCTAATATAGTTGCTGTTAATAATGTAGATACATCTATATATCAACCAAATGATAATGTAGAATATCAAACATTAGAAGATACAAATAGCAATATGCAGGGATCTATACTTCTAAAAAAAATGTTACAAGCCCCAGTTGGTGCAAATTTAGGTGAGATAGCCAGTCCTGTACTTGGAAGATTTTGGACAATGGAACAATATCAATCTAATACTTTGTTAGATAATTCTGATACTTTAACTGCTGAATCAGACAATCAAGATAATGAAGAAAATTTAGAGAACAATACAGAATGCTATGGATTTCTAAATGGTATAAAGGGAGAATATTTTTTGAATGAACCAACTTTTGTGAAAAGTGTTGAAGAAATTGGTCAACAAATTTCAAATGTTTTAACAAATGAAAATATTAATCAATATAAATATCCTAACACAAATATTGATATGCATCAAGTCTATGAAAATTGGACTATTACTAATGTTATGGATGCAACAGGTAACAGTTATGCAACATCAGATGTTCAACCAACAAAAGTATTTCAGACTATGTATTGTGATAATATAATCTCTGATAGTTTAAATAAGCCTATAAATGATGAAAATTTAACATGTCAATATCGAATGACAGAGACTGTACATCCATATAATTCAAATCAAAATTTATTAAATTTGAATCCATCGGAAGAAAATCAGTATTGTGAAACAAATATTATTTCTAATGACCAATCTAATTGTAATAATTCCTATTATTTACAAAATTTAATTAAGTGCAGTACAGAAACTACTGGAGAGTATTTGCAATATACACATTCCTTTTCAAATGCAAATATAGATCAAGAAACATATACATCTACAACATCTCAAACATTTTCTAACAATAATCATTACAATGCTAATCTTCCATATGAATATTCTTGTTCACATAATAATCAATCAACCATTCCATTATCTGAAAATTTAGGACAATCAGAACAAAATTGTAATTCTATAATACAAACAGAATCTAATAATCATAGGGATATACCTGTTATAACAGATAAAATACAAACAAATGGTATGTAGTTGTTCTACTGTTGCTTTAAAAATATTTATTTAATATAAAGAAAAATAATATTATGTTTTTAATATCTTCAGGAATACTAGATCCATTTTGGCCAAAAAGAATATCCAAAATGCCTCCAGATTCTATTTTAGAAAATATTTTGAATTTCATTAGTAACAAACGTATAGATTTATCGAAATTAGATCAAACATCTTGTGTATATTGTTACATAGCTCCTATTGTTACTCATACACCAGTTTCATCAAGTATAAGTTGCTCTCAAAAAGAAAAATTTGTTGCAGAATATAGACAACATTCATTTTCTCCATATTGGTTACTTTATAATGATACTTCATGCGGAATGCGAATGGCTAATTTACAAACGAACGTTAGGGAAGCTATAATAGAAGAATCACGGCCATTACATTCACCATTATCAAATAACGAGTCTGATTTAAGAGAATCAGTTGCGGGAAGTGAAGATTCAATTACTGAAGTTTGGACTCATAATTATACGAATTACGAAACGCCAGCCGAAAAAGATGTAAATATATGCGAAGATTTAAATGTTGAAGTTACAGATTGTTTATTTTCAGTGATCAATACTGAACCATTGGTTAGTCAAGTAAATGATCTTTCTAAAAATTAAAAAAAAAAATGTGTACTATTAATAGTACATAAAATTGTATTTATCGTTATTAAAAAAGAAAGAATATAAAAACAATGATATTATGTAATTTATGAAGAAAAATAATTACACAAATTATTTATATATTTAAGATTATAAATCAAAGTCAAACATGATCAATTGAAGATTATCTTGTTTAATCTAAAAATTTCAAGAAAGCGATTTATTATGTTATAGCGATCATGTAAAACTATTTTTTCAATGTTAATAAAAGTGCAATGTTAATTACAGAAAAAAATATGTTAGTATTAAAAAAATAAAAAAAGTAAAATGATTTTTTTTAAGTTGGTGTTTGTAAAAATATAAATTTGGCAAAAAAAAATTACAAAATATACCTACTACATATATGCGGAAAAATACATGCAATTTTTTTTTATAAAACGAGGATAAAGAAACAAACGATATTAGAAATAAAAAAAAATGAAATTAATTTTAATAAATTATCCGAATTAAATATTTTTGATTAAAAATAAAATCAAAAATTTTTTTTCGTTTATTTTCTTTATCTTCAATCAATATTTATATATCGTTATATATTTTAATAAGAAATAAACAGCAAGCATCATAAATGTAAATTAATAAAATATTTATTTAAAGCCTTCTGTCCATAACATATAATATATAATCGAAAGAAAAAAATATAAATGATTATCATATGTTCGATCTTTTGATTTTTATAATTTTAAATTAATTCAATCTTTATCAAATAATAACAAAATTTTTTTTATGCAAAGATAACTATGAGTTATTTATTTCAATGAATTATTTATAATAAAAATTAAATGAAAATTTTACTTACTTGGAATTCCTTCTGCTTGCATTTGTGTTTTCAAATAATTAAAAACTTTAACTGGGATCGATTCCTTTCTTCGATTTTTATATACTCCTACTTCAGAATCCATACTTTTCGAAGTACTTTGTTTATCAGAAGATCTACCTGGTGTCATATGAACACTATACATTTTGTTTTTTATATTTCACTATACTAATAAATTAATAATTAAATAATTTAATTAGTAATCTGATTAAACGTTTCTTCTTTTCTTTTTACTTTTTATTTAATGTTTGAAACAAGACTTATTTCGCGCCTCGTCGATAATGCTTTTTTTATCATTTTTATGGTTTCAACAATCGATATATTATTTAAAATTTACCAGAAAAAAAAAATAAAAAAATATAAATGATAAATTTATAATGCGAAATAAAGACAGTACTTGCTAGACCAAGATCTCAGACACTACTGCTTTTAAAAAAAAGCAATAGCGCTATGTAGGTAAGTGGTGCACTGTATCTAATGATGTCCTCGAAAATTGAGACTAATTATTTCGCCGCTTCGTTTATTTTTTGTGCATAAAAAAAGAAAATATTAATATAACTCTAAATATAAATCAATTTTATAAATCATTCTTTCAAAATTCTAATAATAAAATATAATAAAATCTTTTTTTTTTGCAAGAAAAATTATTTTAAATTATAACGAATTATATAAAATTATATAATCGATATCTGAATGTAAAATTAAAATATTATTTTTATTTTGGATTATTATAATATATTAAATTTATATTATATTTACTATTACAATAAAATAAAATTATTTAAATTTAAATATAATGAATTCAAATAATTACATATTATTTATAATTATTCTCAATAAATTAAAATAAATTCAATTATTTTTTCTGAAATTAAATTGAATACCAAAAACATATCGTTATTGAATTGAATAAAACTTTATGGGTATCATTGCATGGATATAAAAGCGATATCTAGATAATACAAAATCTAAAGATAAATTTCTTTACAATAACATGTTCCTAACCTAGTAATGATTTCAATCACGAAATTGATATACATATTTTAAAAATTGAGTTTTTAAATAAAATAATCCTGATGCTAAAAGTTAAAGTATATATGTTAAAGTATAATATAATCTTAAGTATTTTTTGAAAGAATTACATATAATACGAAAAATTTTAAATAATGATACGACCGCCAGTGTTACTTAATATTAATGCATTAACAGTACGAAATTTAAATGTTTATGATCATTTAATATCCAATGGATCTTATATTCAATGTGTACGATGGAAAAGAAAACCAATTTGGTTACCAACAGCAAAATCTAAGATATTTAGAGTACCACAAAGACCAGTCATACCTATAGAAGATCAGTGTGAACTTAAACGTTTATTCAATAATTATAGAACATTAATGAAATCTTTAATGTATATAAAATTTCCATTATTATTTATAATAACAGATTTATATAGTATATAAAATGATATATATGTAATTTTGTCTTAGGTCTTTTTTTGTTGAAAAAGAAGAAGAAAGAAAAAAGAATTTGGATTTTAATATTGTAAAAATGAATATAGAGAAAGATTTTGAAATATGTTCTAATATAAATAATCAATGGAACAAAGAAATAGCTATGATACGACAAGAAAGATTAAGTCAAGAAAGAACTTATCGTATACAAGAAATTCATAAAAAATTAAAAGAAAAAAAGGAAAGAGATTTAAAAATGCAAGAAATTATAGATGCAAATATCAAAAAGGTAAAAGAAGAAGCTACAACATTTATTACATCTAAAAATATAGATGAAGCTATTCTGAATGCATTGGAAAATATTATAGATCATAATATTGCAATTGATCGTGATGGTAATTTTTACAAAGATGAACCTAAAAAAAATGAATCATCTACTACATCTAATTAAACAAATTAAAATAAATGTTATATTATAAATAGTTTGTATCTTAGAAATTAATTTCTTTTAATAAATAAAATTTTTTTTAAAGCTACATTTGTATATTTACAATTTCCTTTAATTTCAATTCAATACATTTTTTTCTAATTCAGAATATATTTATTGAAAATGATCATATATAATGTATGTATTTATAATGTATTTATAATATAATAACAAAAAGCTTGTAAACACATCCATTTAAGTTCTGTAAGTATTTACAATATGGCATACAATTTTATTAATTATCTGATTTTATAACTTGTTTATCCATATTGTTGCAACTTACATTTAGAACATTAGGTGCACAATTTTTTTTCGGACGATCTAATAATGTATTATCGTCGTACAACTTTTTACAAAAATGTACTTCATTGATATAAATCAATATAGATTTCATGTATTTTTTTGTATCGACGATAATCACAGATATTAATTTGTAATTTGCATGATATTTATTTTTGTATTCACTGAAATAACTTCAATAACAGACAATTTTATATGAATGAAATTGTGTTTGAACATATGGTTTGAGATATTTATATGTGATTCTACTTGCATTATGCATTGCAATGTATCATTAAGAATAATTACTTTTACATTTCATATATATATATACTTGTAACATACCATGATGTAATTTTAACGTTGAAATATCTTTGGTTTAAAAACAATCTGTTTAAAAAAAACAAATAGACAATTAGATCACTGGTTGTTAACTAAATTTTAAGATCGAAGTACTTCAAAATATAAGAATAAACATATATTATGTAAAAAATTTATCTTTAAATTCAACTGCAAAGGCTAATAAAAAAAATGTATATTAATCTATTATTTTACAGTTTTCCTATATCATGAATAATAATAATTAATGTATAATTCTATATTGATATTTATTGTACGTGCTTATATATAGGTTTCTAAAATTTAAGAATAAGTCTTTGAGTTTCAAAATCTGTAATAATTAATAATAAAGTCTTCTATTAAAATGAAAGTAAAATTAATATTAATAAATAATAATAAACAGAAAACAATCAATAACAATTAGTAAAGATAACAAATCTATTCATTATATTAAAATATTATTTATAAAAATCTGAATGATAAAATAAGCATAAAATAAAAAATACATATAAGTTTTGTCATTGATTGTAACACAAAATAAAATTTGTTAAAATTTTAACAAGATACATTTCATACCTTGATAAAAATGAAAAAAAAAAAATTATAAATCCTTATTAAATTACTATATTTATCAATCATAAATGTAAATTATATAGGCATTGTTTACTTTTATAACTATCAGTTATGATATCTTTGATATAAGACAGAACTATTGCATTTTGATACTACTTTTAATATACACATGTAAGAAACTATTGTTTGGAGGCATCATTAAAATATTATATGAACACGTTTGTAAAATATTTTCCGTTGTAAAGCTGCTAAATTCTGAATTATATTTCATGCATCAATTCTTCTCTTATCTTCAATTTCAGAATACTACACTAGTTTCAAATGCATGAATTTTTATAAATCATTTTATGTTTTTATATAAATTTAGCTTAATTTAGATGTACAAATTTTTATTCTGAATCTTGTAAAATCTATTAGTATAGGACGTACTAAAGCACCACAATTTAAACATGTGTTGCATTGTTGTATTTTTCAAGTTTGGTAAAAATATAGAATTTATAAAAATTCTTAATTCTGTTTGTTATTTTATATATGGTATTTTATATATGGTAAATATGAAAATGATGGCACATGTGTTTCTAAAGCGAACTTGGCGTTAAGTATATTTAAAAATGATTTATCCCTTTTATTTGAATTTCATATCTTTAATTTAAACAAAAATAATAATATATAATAATAATGTAATAATATGATAATGATGATGATGATGCTGCTGCTGCTAATGATGATGATGATGATAATAATAATAATATTAATAATAATAATAATAATAATAATAATAATAATAATAATAATAATAATAATAATAATAATAATAATAATAATAATAATAATAATAATAATGAAGAAAAATATATAAAATTTCATGTATTTTATATGTTAAAATATGTAAAAATTTAATCAATATTTTTTTCTTTGATAATCATTAACAAATGCACATCCTTTTGTTATTTCTACTATACAACTCTTCCCTCTTTTTTAAAATATGTTTTAATTATGTTAAAAACTATCTCTTTTCAACCTTGTTTTTGTCACAAGGTGATACATATTTTCACATAAAATATCTCACAATAATTCAATACCTAATCAAGAATAATTCATTTTTTACTTGCAACGCAATACGTATACATATACTTATATATACAATTCGTTCTTCTATCAATAAGGTTGTTCTTGATTAAGTAACATAAAAAATATAAAGACAACATGAACACAAACAGCTAAATAATCTCTATTCAATAATAACAAAGAAGCAAAAAATTAGAATATTATAATGTGCACCAATTCATAAAAACAAGCAATATATTTTTCTTACTTAGAATAAATGAAGATAAAATAAAATATCGGTATGCGTACATATACATATTCGCTACGTATATATATATATACGAATAGGTATAAAATTTGGTCAACTTTTTTTCTATATGATAATATTATCAAATATAGCATATATATATATATATTTTCTTATATATATATAAGAATATTTTGTACGAATATAGAATAATAAAATGATTGATAAACAGTAAATATAATTATTCAACAAATACTACATGGTAATAGTAGTAACATTGGTGGTTGATTAAAAGAATTAGATCGTACCATATTTTAAATATTTTTATCTTATCTCACCACCAACAACTATGCTAATAATTATAATAATACTAACTATTGAATTAATTCATATTCTTACAGAAAATGTAATAGTAAAAAAGGAAACACGAAACATCATTACAAATCAAACGCTGCAAATATTTGCCTAATGATACTTTTTGGCTATGAAGTATAAAACAGATGACAATATAGAAGGTTATTCTAATAACATAATATCAAATTATTGTCGGTACAACCAATATAGATATAATAAAAATATGTTTTTTTTAATGCAATTTTTGTCAATATTTAATTGCTCCCATTAATGTTTTACTATTTAAATACTTTTTTTATTAAATTTCTTTTTGGTTATATACTAAGATTCTTTTGACACTAGATTTATAGAATTATCGTAGTGTTTCTACATACTAAAGCTGTCCAACAGTACTTTGAAATATATATTTTTAGAAAACCTTCCTACTGTGCATATATAATCAATTCTTTTACTGTTGTTATATTTGACATAAACAGTGAATGAGCTTATCATTCTTTAAGTAGAATATATGTAAGTTATGCTATCTTACAAAGCTAATCTCAAAAACGAGATTACAACTATTCATGATTCCGAAAGTATCACGTTTTACCCACGCATTTTGCTGAGCTCACCAGGCCATACCGTAGAAAATGTATTTTTCTTCTTAAATCAGATAATGATTGCCTATTAAAATAGAAGTCTTCCATTCCACTTTTTGTAGATGTACTTCTTTTTTCTTAAAAAATAATTTTTTTATAAAGAAAAATAATATTTCCTTTGCAAAATATTTGTACGTTGACGGTAATGCAAGGCCGTGGCACATTTTATCCTACGCGGTAAATCATGTGTGTAAAATATATAAAAAATTTCAATAAAAACGCAATTCTCTTTTTTTTTTTTTTGGATTTAAAGTTCGTACTATTTCATTTGAATCAACAATTTCTTGTTGATTTTTTTCAAAATTTTTAATAATATTACACAGTATCATATATGTATGTATTTTATACATTTTGCACACGTGATGCAGAATTTGTAGTAATGTGTCTTTTTTTTGATACATTTCTTGACATATATATTTATGTATTATCCAAAATTAAATAAAATTATTCAATTCCCCGTGGACCATCTATTGGCATAGTATGTAAAACTTCATCCAACAATTGAAGAGCTCGATGTAAATGTACCTACATTATACATATATAAAAATATATTTTTTTAAAATTTTTTAAATAATTTATAATGTAATGTTTAAAATGTACCTCTATCCAGCATGGAGTTTCTTTTATACTTTGTCGAGGATAATCAGGACCCCAACCCTTTACAAAACTTAGACGCAAAATGCAAAGTCGTCGAAGATCATCTACACCTATTCCTGCTGCTGCACTAAGACCTATGTATATATTATATATATATAATTTATTATTAATTAAAAAGTATTTTATTTATAATTACGTATTTATAATTTATATAATAATAATATATAAATAAATATATAAATAATATAAATAATATAATATATAAAATATATAAAATATATAAATAATAAATATATATTATATTAACTTTTAGTAATTGGTGCTCCATGTGTTAGATGTCCTGCTACAGCTGCAGCTTGGGCGGCAGCTGCAGCTTGAGCAGTAGCAGCTTGACCTCTCATTTGTTTATGACACTGTCGTAAATCAAAGACTTTAATATACGCAGAGGGATAAATTTTATGCACAGCATCCCCGGGTGCACGACCTGCTTCTCTGTCTAAATAATAAGACTGTACAAAGACACTATGTTCACTTTGGCATCTTAACCAAACGTCTCCTTCACCTCTTAAATCTAACACAACTCCTTTTCCTACAAAATTCATAATCATTATTGAATTATTGTAATTAAAAATGAAAATAATATAATTCTATATACCTATGTGAAGACGAGCTTTTTCACTTTGTTCTGTTCTGTGTACATTACTCAAAGCTCCTAAGCAAAATCTATTGCCACCACTTGGATCCACGTAACCATCGACTGTTACAGTAGGACAACCACTGCTTACTTTAAATGTCTCGCCTACTTGAGTATCTAATTCAAAGTAGCCAACTGAACACCAATATTCTGGTGCTGGTTGTGTAGATAATAAACCACCGATGTTTCCACTTACTTCACCTCCATGACCACCCCCTAATAAAGATATTGGTTATTATATTATTAGAATATAATATATTGTTTATTATTTGTTTATTACTTACAATAGGAAGTAGGATGAAGATGTCTATGATCTGGAGGTTGCATGCTTTGTGTATATGTTAAAGTATTGGGTCCAGTCCATTGTGGTGCTCCTGAATTATAAGCAGCAGTACCTACTGGAAATCCATTTGAATGATGAAGATGTACAGGTGATACAGGAGAATTTTGACCTTCGCCTATTAAGAAAGCGAATTTGAGATTTATAAACGCTAAAAGATGATAAATTAGAAATAACATACCTAAAGATGCTGCTAATGCATCAACAGTAGGTGGTTGATTAAGATCTTGAGGAGGTGTATTTGTTCCATAAAATGTTTCAGTAGATTGTCCCTGTGAAGGACTCAGCATCTGTGTTCCACTGTTTCCACTAGATGTATTCAATGACTGCTGTTGGCTACCTACGGTGTGACTCATTGGATGTACTACTGCTGCAAAATCAAATGTAACTCGTACACAATATAGGCAACATAACATAAAATATTTTCAACTATTCTCAAACTATAGCCAGTATTTCTGAAATTAATTATTATGTCAGATTACATATTGCAAATATTTATGAAATTAGCAAAAAGCAACAAAAATTAACTGGCAAGTAGACAGAAAATAGAATGTAAGAAAGCATTCTATTTAATACGTACGATGATGAATGTTACGTGTTGTAGGATGATGAGGTGTAGGAATCCAGGTTTGTCTGGGGCAATTATTGTCATCCAATTTATTATGTGGATTACCACCATTATTCCCTCCCCCATTACTGCCAAACACACCCTCACCACTAGCTGTGCCAAACAATAAAAGGAAAAAGAAAGAATAAAGCTAAAATGAAATCAAACTAGCAATGCAAAATAATTCTGAATAAAGCAATATTAATAAAAGATATGCAGAAAAAAAATAAAATCTTCTAACAATATAATATTGCAATAATGAAGCTTTTTTTGTTCATGTATATTTTAGTGCATTTATTTATATCACAAGATTTTGATCACATAAACATGCTTTATATTTAAATAAATCAGCTCCAGTAACTCCATATTTAAAAATACATTTATCAATTAATTTAATTTAAGAGAAAATTTAATTGTTTCACTAATAAATACTACGAACACATACATTTTTAGTAAATAATAATCATGAAACATCCAAATTTTTATAATAGATAATTATACTTTTTGAAAAAAAAATAAAAAACTTTTACTTACTTGAATTAGGTGGTGCTAGACCTGGTATAAAAGTTTGTTGAGATGCTTGAGTGTTATTAGATGAAGTGGGTTGAGTAGGTGGATGATGCTGAATAGTTTGGTTCATTTCTCCATCAACATCCATTGCAGATCCTACTGCTCCAGCTGTTGCACTGCTCCCACCACCAACTGAATATTCATCTTTGACCAATCTACCACCTGGTCCTACGCCTACTCCCGACTGCAGAGTCAGCCCAGATAGGTCTGTAAAGAACGGGTCTGTGCGGGGAAACCAACCCATTCCATCATACACCAAGGCCACAACAATAAATCATTTACACTTATGGTGCTACAAATGAATTCACAGAAGCTTTGCAAAGAAACAAAGCAATGAAAAAAAAACATCGATTGAAGCACATGATCTCTCTATGAAAAAAAGTGAAAAATATGTTTTATGACATACCTATGCCAGGAGATACAACTCGCTCATAGTGATATGGATTTACACATACAGAATCACATTTTAAATCAAAAGCAAATTGGCAGTATTTGACATGTTTTAATTCATTTTTGTGTAAATCTGGCCATCTCCAGATTCGTGCATAAATAACATGTGGGAAACCTTTACGACCAGCAACTTGTAGCCTTCCATCCAAAGTTCTCTGTATTGTAACACATTTACTAGGATGAGCTCCATTTGTAGTAATAGCAGTTATTAAGCTATCTAATTCATCTCGTTTTTCCTGAAAAACATAAATTACATTATAAATATTAATTAAATTTGTTGATCCAATACATTTATATAATGCTTACTTTAAGCTTTTTAACCAAAGATTCAATAGCTCTTTTACTAAATCCTTCACTTTCTCCACCCTGACGATGACACATGAGAGAATGTACTATGCTTAAACAAGCATCTGCACTAGTTGGAGCACTAGGAGCGATTCCTGTCATTTCTCTTACTATAAGGAAATATTTATATTAAATAATATTGAGGAATATTTACTTTATATTAAGAGATTATATTAATATATAAAATATTTATGGAAATAATATAAATATATTTGGAAATAATTAAATGGAAATAATTAAAACTTACATTCTGGATTAGGTTGCATTGGGGGCGAGGGATACAGATGACCTCCCCCGCCCGCCAATCCAACCATCTCTGTGAAAGCCGTGGCGAATACCGTTCCAATTCTTCGAGTAAGATACTATTCTTATTCTTAGTTTCGATATATTCAAATTTTTATGATTTATCATCTAGCAAGGATCTATTAGCCATGTGTTGTAGATATGAATTTGCTGAAAATATGAAATAGTTAAACAAATTGAAAATCAGTTATAAAATATTAAGAAGTAGAAAACAAACCTTATCAGTTAATGAACTAATAAAAGTCGAGAATATACAAAATAATTTTAATAGAATCACTTTACGTTGACGTATTATGAACTGACAGTTACTTCGAACAAGACGCTGTTAATTTTTTTCGTAGGTTAGATTGAATTGTTGCGACATCAGTAGAACCTGGCAGAACCGTACTTATCTCTAGTATCTAAATGTACAATTGACGAAGCGACTAAAGCGCCAGACTACAAGGCGCAAGTTTCAATGTTCGTATTTAGTTTGTCTCGTCAGATTTCTCTCTTTCTTATAAAATATATTAAATATTTTTATATATTGTCATTCGAATTTAATTTATGTTCAAGTTCTATCTATCCTAATTCAAACAATATGTTATAAAAACTAATCAAAGTTATGTGGTATGATAGTACTTACTTTTTACATAGGTTAAAAATTTAACCCTTATAAAAGTACTTAAGAAATCTACTTATTATTTCATTTATTTTTTTCTTTATTTATAATTTTTTATGATTTAATAATAACTATTGGGTGATTAAATATTAATCATAAATTTGAACTTTAATAATTAATCCATATATTAATTAATTTATTTATTGATTTTTAATCATATAAAATACATTTATTAAAGATCACATTCAACTTAATTTCAATTACAAGATAAAACATTAATAACAAATATATTTATATACTATTATATATATACTTATATTTATTATACTATAATTAGTATCAGAATAAATATAAAAATAAAAGAAAATGAATTACTTTTTATTAGATTGTATTTCCAAATTTAAATATATAAAAATTTAATTACAATAATAAAATAAAATATTAAAAATTATATAAAAATAATTATATATAATTTAATAAATGTTAGAATCAAAATAATTTTTTTACGATTCAAATAATAAAATTGTACCATTTAATTTATGTAAAATGCACAATATACAACTGGGGGTGTAACTCAGTGGTAGAGTGTCTGCTTCGCATGCTGAAAGTCCTGGGTTCAAATCCCAGTACCTCCAATAAATACTTTTTTTATTCTTCAATATCAATATTTTATCATGTATTGAATACATTTATGCATAGTTTTTTCTCTTTTACTTATTTATATTTTTAATATATTTGTATAGAAGAAATTATTATAAATATGGAGTAAAAGTTGCAATATTACTACATTAGCATATGCAAATTACAATCTTGAACTCTTAAATATTATAACAAAATTTTACTTTAGATAAAAAGTCTCAATACATAATTTTGAGAAATAGATGTGAGTCCGGACCCATTGATAAGCACTTGAGCAGCAGGAGATATGGTAATTTCTAACCCAACCTAGTCACTCCTGCGGCACTAGTACTTATGAACAAGACAGGATTAACTTCCGATGTATCGCAGATCCTCCGTTGTTATGAATTTATTGATAGCCATATTGAATTCCTTTGACGCAGTGCATATTCCTATAAATTATCATGTAATATTAATAATTCTATTTTCTAATTTCAAATTGTTTTAAAAAAAATCTTAATTTAAATTTTCAAAATTATATAATTAAAAGAGAATTGAATACATCGATTAATAAACAAGTAGTTTATAATTTAGCATGAGATTAGATAATCAGCAGAAGAATACGGTGGCCCATAGATATTGCGTGACACATTCATATTACAATCATTTTATGAAATAGATAGAAATCTTAAGTCAATTGAATTAGCTTATAATTTTCGAAATACAATATAAAATACAATAAATAAACATATCTTTGTTTGTAATATTTTCTCAACATAATTATTCGATTTATTATTGAATTTTCCTTTTTTTTAATTATTAATATTTAATATATAATAAATTATTGATATACAATTTATTCAAAAAAAAAAGAAAAATAAAAAAAAAACGGATCGGACGTGATTATACTAATCAAAATGATAGTAATAAAATTGTTACGAAGCAATACCGATAGTAAAATATATATATATATATATATATATTATAATTATTAATTTGAATGTGTATACTCTATACATACATATATAATAATTCTATACATACATACATACATACATATATATATATATATATATATATATCTCGTATACACAATAATGATGCGATGACACACAGTGGTACTCATTGAAATGACCTCGACTAATCATTAAAGTCGCCCACTATCTCGGCCTCTTTATTCTTTTTCCTTCTGTCCACCTTCGAAAAATTTTGAGCTTCATGCAGCATTGTCTTCATATTGAAATTCTATTTCTTCTGTTTTAAAAATGTTTGTACTTCCACATATAATTTATTTTATTTGAAACATCCATATATATAAAAAATGCTTTTAAGAATATCCTAATCTGCATTATTGACAATTTCGATTAATCGTCCTTCTCTAATTGAAATATCTTATCTATTACATTTTATCTTCTGTAAAAATTATTATTATTATGCTGGAAAATAGAAATATAAAAAAATAATATATAAAAATTTTTAGAAATACTTATTCAATAATTATTCAATCACAGAAATATTTCAAAAAATATATATAATAGAAAATTGAAATTGAAATCGAAATTTAAATAAGATTAGAAATAAGAAGCAAAGAAATGAAGAATTGATAATTCAAATATTATAATAAGTATACAGTATCGCGTACGGAAATGCGTGTATGCGTGATAGAGGGAGAGTCTACAATCGAATCTTTGATTTCTTTGCTCCACGTTCCTACTTAACGTTTCTCGTTTCATCAAACACCGTATTCATCGTTCGCCTTCATGATATGAGTTAAGGTTAGTAACATGATTTTTTCCATGGAATTTCTCTGGAACTTCGAACAGATATCAGCACGTTATCGAAGTTTAGAAAAATGACCCTAACAATGGTCCGTCTTTCTGCAGATTATTTCATACTTACAAGAATAAGACGAAAAGAGTATGCATAAGATTTACTGTAAAGTATAATGTTAAAAATGCAAAGTAGTCATAAGCTAAAGAGGATTATTCGATGTGGCCATTGCAGATTCAGCTGGACGCGTGGCTGTCTTCTGCTACGCATCTTGTACACATAACGTGCGTATATACTTTTTATTTTTTGTTTCTTCGACATTTGATTCGTCAGTTCAGATGCGCGAAATGAGAAAATATGTTATGGGAGAAGAACAAAGATAATTGCTGGAACAAGAATATAGCAAGCAAAAATAATAACATATAATATGATTATGCAGAAATGACAAAAGGATCTATTAAACAAATCGAGATTCACAGAAAAAGGAAAGAGTTTGTGAGATCAACTGGAATAGAAAGAACAATAAAAGAACAGGAAGAGTAAAGGGGAAAGAAGAGTATCATCAATTAACGTTAATTTCTGTTAATGTCGGCTCTCTCTGAGTATTTGTAAAATAGCTCGTCAACTTATTAGGTTACGATGTGCAAATTGTGGATAGATGAGAGAATAAGCAGAAAGGAATTCCGAGAAGCAAAACAGAAGAAATATTTATTCTTTAACTGAAAAAAATTCAATTCTGATTTGCATTAGAAATAATATCTGAAAAAATCAATATCATTATTGTGATTCTCTATAAAAATTCGCGAAGCCTCGAGACTCGTGATCTCTGTTTCGATTCAACCGAAAATATTCTATTTTAAGAACAGTACGTTTAAAACGAAGAGGTACTTTACGATTTTTCCGTAACTGCTTGTGGAACTATAATTTTTGATACATAGATATTACGTCATTTTCAAACAAAATATTGCAATAATATAAAAAGAAATTAAACAAAAATTTTATTCTATCTCTACCTTTATAACTTTTATATAAATTTGCTTTCATCGATATTTAGATTCTAGGAACTTAATGATTTTCTTCAACTTGTGTTCTTTCGTACTCTATACTATCATTTAAGAGGGGTCAAGAAGTCGTGACGATAAAGCTTAGCCACGCAATGCGTGCCATTACAACTTAAGAATATCAAAATGTTTTCAATTACAATGTTTCATCTCATAACAATCCCGTAGAAATCATCACATTTCGAACACAGATTCAACTCTCTTATTTCTCAATGAGAGAATCGCGAACATTTGGTCTTTTATCATTTCTGTGATTTCGCGAGGGATCTATTGGTTTTCTCTTTCTTTTTGCTTCTTCTCGAGACTTCTATATGTATTTCATCAAGTGTCAGGTTAAAACGATACTTTGCGAGGTTATTATATGTGTGGTCACATGTGATCTCGTTTTTCAGATGTTGTAAGCCGAGCACGGAAAATATTCTCGAGGAAAAGTCTAATTTATACATAAAAAAGAAAAAAAGATTATAAAAATCGCACATCTGAATTTTTATTTTATTAAACAATCGAAAAAAGATAAATTGATCAATCAATTATGTGAATGAATTTTTATTAGATTAGAGAGCGTTTCTTGTAGAACATATTAATAATGCAGTGCTTATCGAATGCGACTTTAGTGGTTAAGAATTAATCTTGTTTGCATGATCGTTAATATATTTATGAGGAAAATAAGAATAAAGTTTCTCTTATATATATATATATGAGAAACTTTATTTTTATGTGTGTATATGTATCTAATGCATATGCGCAATCGAATCATAATAATTATTGGAAAATTTTTTGCTAAACTATTTGATTAGTGTTATTTAATAATTTATATAAAAATATCAATATAAATAAGAAAACTATAAATATATAAATTATAATCAGTGACTCTTTTTAATAATAAAATTAAAAATTATGGCACTCTTATTTTTAAATTTTTAAAAAAATGTATATGCAATTTAACTAAAGAAATCATCTAATTTGATTGAACAATTGAAGGAAATCTCATGACCTTTAACTTCTATTTGACACTAGCGTCCATTGATATTCTTTCACACTTATTAATGTTATAGTCTCCAATCATCTGATGTTTATTATGATCTTCGAATAACGTTGGAATATTTTAAAAATCTTATAGTAACACCACACTCTCATTTCAAATAGATTCCGAAAAAATATTAAACTATTCAAAGTTCAACTGATTAATAAATAGTTGATGAAGAGAGAAATGCACGATAATCACAAGAAACGATCTCCAAGGATCGAAATACGAACCGTCACCAGAAATGAATATGAATGGAATGTATATACATAGAGTAAAATAATGCATGTTTTATGCTTTTTCACGTGCTTTTCTTGCGCTCTTGCACAATTCTTTTCCACATGTTCGTCGAATAATTATATCAATAACAAAAAATTTTTTCTATAGAGAAACTGTGATTTGTTCGATTTGATCAGACAATTTCAAACATTCTCTAAAATCCGCCACGCCATAGAGAATAAGTGGAAGAAATGTGATCTAATTCACTAAACGATTATTAAAATTGATAAACGATCTCGAGTAATTCATGACAAATGTTCATTTTTCTCACGCGATTCATTTATTTCACGAGTTAGAATTGTTTGGAAAGGGAAAAAAAAAACACGCGCACGACACACGCATCACAACTGCAGACTGACGACTGAGCGATAAACTGTTCTTGATTGGCTTAATATAGTCGGACGAGCGCTGTAATTGGCCGCTCCTTGCCGCGCGGGAAATGATTGGTCAATTTAATCCTAGAAGCACGGTGCATTAAGCATTCAACCAGCGTTCAGTACCTATTAACGGTTCGCAAGAGAGGCACTGCCACTGCCACCGCTATGGTTTTCTGTGACGGTACACCCAGTCACGGTAATGGTATATGGTTCTTTCTTTATCATCTCCCACATACTATGGTCTCCGAACCTCTCCCCGTCTAACTCCGTCTTTCTCTCTTTTTTCTCTCTTGCCATCGTTCCAAATCAATTTACCAATTGAAATCAGTGCCGGACAGTGAAGAATCGCGTCACTGAATGGTCCACCAACCGACGGGCAATGTGCGTCTCCCCTGTGCCTTCCTTCCACTGCTTGTTATCAAACCATTCACCGGCTCACCAAATCCTTATTGCCTTGCCTTGGCGCACGATTTGAATCGCGCGGCTGATGACAACTATTCGCTAGATAGATTCTCTCTATGACAGTGTTTTTCAACCTTCACTTGGTTTGAAACAAAATTATTAGCAAATGGAAATTTAAATCTAATGCGAAAATATATGAAAATATAAAATAAAAACAATGATTAATATTAAAATTAATTTAAAAATTCATAAGAAAAATTTTTTTTCGAATTTAAGATAATGATAAGTCGTACTAAATTTTTTAAATTTAAATTTTTTTAATTTAATTATAATCTGCTTTAATAATTAATTAATAATTAATAAAAATTACATTTTGAATAATTATTAAATTATTAATTATTAAAAAAAGATGTAATATGATAAATATAATAATAATTTATTTAATAATTTTTAATAATAATATATATATTTAATATAATAAACATATATTAAATAAATAAATAAACATATATTTAATAAAATAATATATATATTTGAAAATATAAAAACAATTTATTTTCTATTTATTTATAAAATTAGATGAATATATAAAGATGAATATATATTTATATATATATATTTTTCAATAAATTTTTATTTGATACTCGTAGTATCAATTGAGAATCGCGGATCTAAACGATGAAACGATTCGCGATTTTGATTGGCCGAGAAGCTCTCTTCCGGTTCAGTGAGTATATTTTTGGTGAGATTTCCCGCGCCATTATTAGTTGTCCTTTTCCGGAAATATTTTACTTTTATATATGTGAAATAAGTGATTTTGTATATAAAATAAGTCGTATAAAATCATAACAATAATTCATTTAATTGTGTAATGCTTAGAAACTTATCGTGAACTATAAATAAAAAAAATTTAAACTTGGAAATATAAGAATTATCACAAAACTTAATTTTTTCAAGATCATTTTCAAGATCATTTTCAAATATCAATTCAATTTCGTAAGTAATAGGTGTAACGTAAAATTTATTACTTGCTATTATTTTTGAAATATTAAATTAAATTCATCTTGATCAGTGATGATATGATATTGTAGTTATAATATTTCTATATGAAAAGTAATCGTGCCAAGATGAATTTCTAAATCATCATCTACGACACTACTACTTAACAGACAGATTAACAAATTAAGATAACTTAATGGTAACTTTTCTCCACTTCTTCTGCTCTCGACAATTGCCTGTTGACTGCGTTATACGAAATGCAAGTCCAAATATATATACCTAAATGCGACTAAAGTTCAAATTTTCTATAGTCATTAGTCAGACGATTTTTCTTATCTTATTTTGTATCGATTTTTCTTAGAGTTTATCGTCAAAATTTAAGTCGAAATACATCGTTGTCTATAAAAAGTATTACATATAGAACATTTATTAAATTTATATTTTCGTGTATTGTGAGACATCTATCGAGAAGATAGCTTAATATGCAAACATAACAACGAGTGTGTCTTTTTTCCGCTTGTTGTTACGGTCACAAATTGAAATATCTTCATAGTTCTTCCTTTTTTTTTTATCTAAAAACATAAATAATCGTAATATTTTTTTAACAAAACACTGTATATGTATAACACAATATTGCATTATGTTATATTCATTATTTTATTATTAAATATTATCATTTGTGCAAAATACATGAATTCGAAGTATTTTTAAATAGATTTATCAGTATAAATAATCAGTATAAATATCAGTATAAATATTGCTCATAGTATGAATCATAGATAAATTTTTTTGGTTGTTTTCAACAATGTGTTATCTCTACCAAAAAATATTTAGCTATTTAGTTTAACTTTAAAATCATATCGTTAGTCAGCAATTAATAATTGATCGAAGGCTCCTGAGTAGGTACTGTGTAAATTGACGATAAACATTAGTCAGACATATAATTTAATGAAAGAAAGAAAAAGACAGTTTATTAATGAAATATGTGCATACGTATACCCCTATATCACAAAATGCTCCTATAAAACCATCAGCTTACACTTCGAAATAGTTTGGTTATTTTGTGATAATCGTCGCCTCTGCTTGAATCTACACATACATGATTTTCTCATGCGGGTCCATTTTACTGATTTAAAGCAACTTACGTAGCGAATAATGCATCTTTTATTAGGATACAATCCCTATTACATAGTCTTTTCTTCCGTCGATGCCGAACCATTGTGCATTGATTAAGCTAACCACGTGAGTCCCGTGAGATTTAAATAAAACATGAATCGGTTTAATGGCTATTCTTCGATAATCTTCAAATTCATAATCAGAAAAGTTTGAACAAATCTATGTTATTAAAATTAAAAACTGAAAATTAATAAAAATTATTTTATAATTTAAAAACTGCAATATCGAATTTGAAATTATCATATATGTTAAATCATTAAAATATGTTAATATTTCTTTTTTGAAAATGTATAAATATTGCCTAGAAAATACTTACTTTTTTTCATAATTTCGTTTTAAGTTGTTTTTTCAACAAATTTCTTTAATACATAAAAGTAACATGATTTTGTTGATTATCAATATACGACTAAACTGAAATGAGTATATCGGAAATATTTTGTAGCGTGTAGAAGACAAAGCATACACGTGCACAAGTGTTTTTTTGAGATCATGTGCTACATAATGATTTGACAATAATATCGTTCTTTTGCTTAGAAAAAAATATATATTTTATTCATCTTTGAGCAAAATATTTTCAAAATTTTTAAATATAATATAAATTATATAAATTATATGATCTAATATTTTATTTGCTTGTTATAATAAAAATATTTGATACAATAAATTGAATTTAATAGTAACAACCATCGGAATAAATTTAAATTTGAAATATTATATTAAATTCTCAAGTTAAGATTCAATTAGGAAACTGTCTGGGTGAAATTTCGTAAATTTTCCCTCGATTTTCATGGAAATTCATGATTGAACGAGGGAATGGCACCGGCCGAGTAATTTAGAAGAGTTTATTAAATTGGGTAGAATGCTGTGCGTAGGCCTACGCCGGATACTCGGAGAATGAATCTCATCCAACGAGAGGAAGTTCGAATTAACTCGAGCCACTGCCAAGGGGGTACGGCAGAACCCCATATACTATAAACTCTTGTCCCATTTATTCTTTGCACATTTATGCGTCATATACGAGAATCGTCGATGGGAAAACGTCGTTTCAATATAACGATTATATTTTTCATTCGAGAAATTTGAAATATTCCAAATTCAAATTAATATTAAATTTTGATTACTGGAAATAAAAAAAAAAAATAAAATAATCAATGAAATTTACGCGATTAATAAAGTTCAAAAGTGTAGAATGTAACAGAGAATTAAGACTTATTAGAATCATTTGACCCTGCTTCTTATAGAGTACTAAGACTTTGATGAGTTTATTTTATCCCGGATAGGTGGGGAGAGTAAAGAAAAGAAGACAAAAGATCGTATCGCTGAATCGATAGAGGAGGAAAGGCAGAAAAGTATGTCGTTCATCATGTTACTTGACAGTGTAGTACTTTGACACGATCAGGTCCTGTAGTATTCAATCTACGTGGGCGGTCATATGAAATGAACAAAAAAATAGAGATATAATTACTTAAGAGAGATAGATCATTTTTTGTAGTTTATCATAAAATTTATTCATGGAATATAAGAATTTCTTATAAATTATAAATATTACTCATTTTTACAAATAATAATATAATACATATGTTTATAATATAATGCTATATTATACAATATGTTAGATAAAATAATATTATTTTTTTTTCTTCCTATTTATTTATCCTCTTTCACAAATAATATCGACGACACTAGGTTCCATTAAAACTGGTTCCAAACATCTATGTACAGCACTTCCAAGAATCTCATCTAGTAGAAAATGAACGACACTAAAAAAAATTTTCATTAAAATTATTTTTGTTTAAAATAATGGTATTTTAAACTTACTTTTCATCTGAAACAAATCTCCATAAATATAATTGTAAATAATGTGTGTCAACTTGAATTTGTTGTAATCCATATTTACTAAATGTTCGTAATCTTACACATTCTAGAAAAGTCTATAAATAAAAAAAAATTCATATTATAGGTTTTGAATGTTAAGTTTTTATAGTATTGAATGCATAAAGTATGTTGCGTAGTATGTGGTATACGCAACGCGAGAGAATAAAGTATCTTCGTGATGCAAAGTGGATAATAGCTCTGCTATTTTATCATTGTAACTGTCTGACAGCACCTGTTCCTATCGCGGTACTGTATTTGCTAAAAGTATTTTACCTTTAAACTTATTTTGATGATTCCGGTAAGAATAGATGCTTTATTAAATTGAACCGATGAAAAAATTTCGATACGTTCAGAAAATAATTTATGAATATTCGTCACCAACGAGGAATCTATATGATTCGGTGTGTACGATGACCAGTTTGATCTATAATGATGTCTTGATACACTTACACTAAAAAAAAAAAAAAATTATTTAATAGAATATTACTTTTTATTTTACAAAGTATACCTATGAGTTTTTCTACTGCTATCGCTGCTTCTATCAACTTGACCATCAGAATCATCATATAATGCAGCTACTTGAGTATCGATTAATGTCACATCTTCTACGACTCTTTTCATTACAGCTCTTACTGTTCTCGGTTCAATCGTATGTAACCAGTCTCTCGTTTCGACGGATTTTCTTAACATTTGCGATACTGCTAAACCTTGAATGCGAACGTAATGATTTAATAAATTTTGTGCTGCTTCATGGAATTTATCGCATATTTCTAATTCAGTCGTAACGACATTCCCAGATGATGTGTATTGTTCAATATTGAATAAATCATCAGTAGTAGTAAGCTGTAATTCAGAAATATAAAAATGATTTTTTATAAATATGATTTTTGAATTTAATTTAAAATTATTCGCTCTACCAAATACTTGACATTATTTTCTTTATATTCAATACACATTTTACTCAATAAAAGTAAAAGAGTAGGTGAGAATTTCGGAATATCAGATCCGCTACAAAATCCACTTGCAATAACTATTACATGATGTAAAAATCCAACTACTAATCCTTCTCTAACTTCATCTACACAGAAATTTTGTAGAAATTGTGTTTTTAAACTAAATGATAAATCTGGTTGTAAAAATACCTAAAATTAGTAATTTTAAATTAATAAATGTTATGGTTTTAAAAAAATGTTAAAAAGAAACAAACCAATAAATCTTGTAAAATTCCTTTGATTTTTTCAATAGTGGGTATTATAAGTAATGCTTGAAGTTCTGCTAAATTATTATCTCCTTCCTGAGAAGTTTTAGTTGTTAATATTTGTCTCACTTTAACAAGTGTTTCATTTAAATGAGATTTCAAATTATCTAAATGATTACGACATTGTTTTCTACCCGCGTTAATAACAATATTGGTACCTGTTCTGCAAATAAAAGTACATAGATTCTTAAATCTTATTTTTTGTTCTTTTAATAAGGACGATTTTATCTTTGTTACCTTTCAAAATCTGTTTCTTTACATAACATATTCATAGCTTGTAATCTCCTATGAAACTTTTCTAATGCTTTTACTAAAATAGCTGTATCAGCTACATTTTCTACTCTTTTTCCAATTAAATCAAAATATTTTTTCATATTTTTCATGATAAAACTATTTAAACATGCAAGAGCTTTTGTATCAAAATCATCAATAAATTCATTATCTTCAGATGGTGATCGATTTATGAACATATCATTATAAGATGCAACAATCAAACATAAATCACTAAGAAATCCTGAACTAGCCATATCTACAAATTCTATGATATCATTTTCACACATATCTTTTAAAATATCTAATTGTTCAGTTAATCTTCCATCTGCATGTGTCAGAAATTCAGCACATAAAGAATCAGCTGGTTCTTTTAGCTGTAACAATAGATCTATATTTTCAGCTAAAGCTTTAGTTGATGCATCTCCTTTATGAAATTGCATTCTCAATCTTGACTTAAGTTCCTCTAGAATATCTTCACAGTCTTTTTGAATTCCTTGAAAAGATGGCATATTGCCATATTGATTTAATACACGTTGTGCATGTATGTAATCTTGTACTGCCTACAAAAATTAAGTATACATCCTTATTTAAATATAATTATGTATCAAATATATTTATGTATCAAAAGAAATATAATATAATGATATGAAATGAAACATAAACCTGTGTATAATTTTCTTCATTCATTTTGTCTTTTAAATTGCCAGGCAATTTAAAAAGAAATTGTAATTTTTTCAATAATGCATGAACTGAAGATAATTTGGCAATTTGTTGTCTTGTACCCTGTAATGTTGATGAAATCTGTTCTGAAAAAGTAGTAATACTGTCCATATTTTTTGCTAATAAATCCATACTATCTTCCATTTCTTTAAAATCTGTTTTCATCTAAATTATGAATAAGTATTATATATAGTATAATATATATATATGTAAAATTAAATAATTAATAAATTAAAAATAAATAATTGCATTTATAGAAACATATATAATAAATTTACCTTCCTGATAGTATCTGTAGCAGATATAAATTTATTATAATTTTCATAAACTAGAGTTTGCATATCAGAATGTAAAATTTGAGTATTTTTTATAATTTCTGCTTCATGATCCATAATTTGTTTTAATGTACATTCCTATATAAAAAAATAAATTATTATTAAAGTATCATTAAATAAATATAAAACTTAAAGAAAATTGAAAAATGCACTTACTTTTAATAATTTTTGAAAATACATATCAGGATTAAAGTGTTGTCCATTAATATCATATGGATTATTAGAATTTTCTGCCATTTTGTCTATTTCTTTTATGAACAAAAACAGATTTTGACAGTAGATTGTGACAGGTTAGCTAATGTATTATCGTGTTATATATCAGTTATATTATTTTATATAAAGGTTAGGTGAAAGACGCTGTAACAAACAGCATAACCTCTCAAATTGCTTGAGAAAAGCGCAACAAGTGTAATATAAAAAAAGTAATTTTTTACATATTTATTATTAAAGAAAATGTGCTTAAAGAAAAACTTTTAGTTATTGAACTTTTAATAATACTATTTCTAAGAAACGTTTACTCGAAATACATGTAGGGTTGGAAAATAATGAAGGGGTTATTGCATCTTATTATTGAATTTTATTCTTTAAATACTGTAAAATTATATCGTATACAAAAAGATTATAAGAAGATAATTTAATTTTAAATCGTTTGATAAGTATATTAATTGCGATAGTTAGAAAACATCTGGCAGAGATTTAAAATTTTTATGAAGCTGTGACAAGATGGAATTGTTTATTTGACAAAAGTATAAGCAAAAAAAACGATTTAAAAAATGCCACATCCATGTGTTGTATGTGGACGTTCGCGTCTGAATCCAAACAATAAAGAAGAAGAATATATGTTTTTTGGATTTCCCGTTAATGATATACCTCGATGTAGAAAGTGGTTGGATTTTTGTTGTCGTGAAGATTTGTATAAACTTACAAAAAAACAGTTACTTCAACGAATGGTGTGTTCTAAACATTTCGAACAAAAGGATTTTTTAAATGAATACCTCGATAGATTAAACTGTAATGCAGTACCTTCAATTTATGATCCTACACAAAGTTTATACAACATAACCTGCGTATTATGTGGTCGATCTCGTCGAGATCCATCAGATAGAGATTATGATGGTGTAACTTTTCATCATTTTCCTGGTGAAGAATTTCGATGTCTCAAATGGCTCGATTTTGTTGGTGTAGATTCATATTACAGATTGACAAGAAAAGAAATCTTGTTTTGTTACATTTGTTCAAAACATTTTGATCGTTCTCAATTTATGTCTGGTTATAAAAGTAGATTAATAGACAATGCTATTCCCAATATCAGAAATCCTGATCAATTGGATGGATCTGAACAATATATTATAGAATTTGTACCAGAATCAAATTATAGTTCCTCAGAAAAACCCAAAAAATTAGATCCTTTACCACCTGCTGTTTTAGAAAGTCAAGCATGTGCAGCTTGTGGGAGATTAAGATCTGATCCAAGAAATAAAATAGAAAGATATAAATTTCATCCTTTTCCTGCTTATGAAATTGGCAGATGTTTAAGATGGTGTCAATTTTTAGGTAGAGAAGATATATTGAAAATGTCTCCAAATCAAATAAGAAAATTAGTACTTTGTTCAAAGCATTTTCAAACAGGACAAAGTTTTCATAGGGTAGGACCATGTGATGCTGTTCCAACTATAAAGGATGTATCACAATTGGATTGTATTAATTCAACAGAAAAAATTGAAGATGATCAAGATATATTAGAAGAATCTAATTGTACTAATACAACTAAAGGAATTAAAAGGCAAAATTTTTCAAGACCTTTAGTATCTAGTAAAAAACCAAAGGTAGATAATAAGCCTACTCCTCTTGCAAAGAAACGTGGGAAATCTAAAAGGCCAACTCTTATTAACATTCCAAGGCCTGATCCTAATAATATTGAAAATCGAGTAATAAGAAAATTACCACTTCCTCCTACTCCCAGTTGGAAGATTCAATTTACAGATCAACTTCAACCTATAACAATAGCAAATCATATTACATCAAATATACCAAATAATATTCAAGGTAATATAAAAAAAGTGATTTTACCATTTACTGGTGATATATCAAATTTAGGGGCTCCTATTCCAGTACATAGTTTATCCAGTATCCCTCCAGGTTTATTAATTAAAATAGATCTTCCTGAGCAAGAACAACAAAAATCAATGAAAACAATAAAAAAGCAAACTAGGACAAAAATGATCCATGCTCCAACTACCTCTAATGAAATTGATTTTAGACAGCAAATTTGGATGAAAAATGGTCAAACTTCAGTCACAATACCAATTATAAAACAAAGTAAAGAGGAAACAGATAAAAATTTAGCAGAATTTTTGTCAACTTCTTTAGAAGAAACAGATGGTAAAGTAATTAGTGAAGAATTAGAAGTACATGAAGAAGTTATATTGCCACATTCATTGGAAGTATTAGATGAAGAAGCAGCTAATGTGAAAGAAGATACATTTTATGAAGATTTTGAAGAAGTAGAATGTTTAGCACCAAAACAAAAAAGATCTATGAGACGTAAAAAAATTTCAGGAACAATGAGAAGAACAATTTTTCCTATTAGAAATGAAGTTAAATGTTTTTTGCGCAAATTGGCACCTTATATGCATAGACTTCCTAGGAAAGCTAGAGCACAGATGAAACTTTCAATTGTTAATATGGTAATTGAGCAATTGTAAATTTGCTAAGATATAAATAAATGATAGTATTTTTAAGAATATATGATTAAATATAAATACTTTAAATTTATGCACATTACTTACATATTGAAAGAGATCGGTCATATATCCTTTAAATAATGATAATTAAAATATATTATTTTTATTATATATTTATTATATCATGATGAGAGATAGGTAATAATAAGTTTAAAAAATAACAAAATTGTAAAGTACAAATAATATCTATAGTAAATTCTTTGATTATTTTTATGTCATTTGATTTTATTATTGTTGAGATATATATTTTTAAATGACAGAATATTATACTGTTTTTTGCAAATATCTTAATTTTTTTTTAACATTATTTTATATCTCAAATTAATTAATTTTATATCTCAAATTTTTTAATAGCAATGAACTATAGTTCTAATATGTAATTTGTATATGTATATGTATATGTATTTGTATATATGTATATGTATAATAAATATGTATATATACATGTACATACAAGGTTAAATTTTGTTGAAAAAAAAAAAAATGTAAAAAGAATTATTGTGCAATAAAATTTTTTGAAAAAATATAAAATATAAGATAGCTACAAATTTAGCTATAATAAAATTATAAATTTATGTATACAAAAAAATAACAATTATTTTTTTTTTTTGAATATTTTTTCAGAGCAAAGTTTAATACTTATTTTATATATTTTAATGTGTAAATATTATATAAATTATAAATATTATAAAATAAGAATCAAAAATTTAAAGTTTAAATATAAATTTTAGAGGTATTAAATTTGATACAGTAGGCATCCATATTTTGTCTACATTGTAAGCAGTAATATTTAATTGTTCTTGAGGATAAAGAAGTATTGGTTTTGAAATATCTTCATCTAATTTTAAACGGTTGTTTATCCACAAAACTTTTGCTGAAGCAATTGGTTCTAATATAAATGATTAAAATCAGAATATTATTTATTTTTATTGTATAATGAATGAATGTTTATTTTACTTACCTACATTTACTTTAGGTTTTAAATAATGTTCTGTACCAATATTATAAGATGTGAATTTATTTAATATTTCTTGGTAGTCTGTACACTTGCACAATATACCAAGGGGGTGCTCTACACAATTATCAAATTTGGAGTACATAATTTCCTATGGAATACTTTGATTCTGTGATTTAGAATAAGTTAATATCAAAATATTAAAATTGAAAATGTCTGAATTCAGCTACTTTAAAGATGTGTGAATATAGTAATCTTGTGTATAGATATCTACCAGTGATCTACTGTTTGTATTATTTTTGTTATATTAATATATGAGAAATTAATATATAAGAGATATAATTTATATAAGAAATTATACAAAAAATAACAATTAAAGCCATTGTTTATGTATAATACATATTAATACAAGATTTTGATTGTAATTAAATTAAAAAGTATATGTTTCAACATAATACAATCAAGAAGCCAGCTTCTCTGTATTTTTATGAGTCATATATAGTTGAAATAGTGACATTCTATAAATCACATACAGGTTATAAAAGCTGGATATAAAAACTGTATAGATAAAATAAAAATTTTTGTTTCATTTTTTATAATACTTATTTCTTTTTGGTTATTCAATATTATAAAAGCATCAATTAAATATTGTTATGCTAGATATTCATTTCACTGTATTTGTACCTTATATATTTATATGTTCATTAAGTGCAAGTTGATTTTTAAGTCAATGCAGATGAAAATTATTTATATATTACACCTAACTACGAAGACTTTGTAGTCTCATTTTCATTTCTTCAAGTTCTTTATCATTTACTTCTTCACTTTCTTCTTCCGCAGAAGTAGATGCTACAATAGATCCTGGAGTTTCTGTAACAACTGCAGGTGCTGTACCCAATTGGCCTGCAGTTACTTCCCATAAAATCTGTGATAGACATGAAATGTTTTATTAATATAAATTTTTTTATATTTTTACATATAGTAGATAGTAATTTACTTTGTCTATTTCTTCATCTGCTTCATCTTCTACTTCCTCAGAATCTTCCACAGATTCCATAGTTTCATCTAACATTTCTTCAATAATACCAGCTTTCATCATTTCCTTTGATAATTCTCTCATTGTCGCTGCTACTTCTGGAACTCTTACTAATGATTGCATTGCTTGCATTACTTCTGTGGATTTTGAAACTGAACCAGCAACTCTAATCGTTGCTAATTGATTTTTCATTTGTAATGCAACAGAGTTCATATGTGCCTTTGATGTATAGAGTTTGTTACAAGTTTTTCGTGCACGTATTATTTCTTTTGCTAGAATTTTACAAACATCTTTATCACCTTTCTTCGCTGCTTCTTTCAAAGAACGTTTTATTTTATCTTCTTCTCGCTGAATTGCTGTAAATAAATGTTATTAATTACATTATAATATATTCTTATAAAATATTAATAGCTTACCTCTAACCTGTCTATCCAATTGATAGCCTTCTTTCCTTAATTTATGTGTCCATTCTTGAACCTGAAATACGATTTCGTATAAACATCGAATAGATATTATTATTCATTTCGATTCTAACCATTTCTTTTGGATTTTTTTCTGGAGATTTGCCAAACAAGCCCATTTTCTTGCTATGTTGACAGAAATTCGTATCTGCCAAACATAACCACACTATCTTCTAAATTAGTCAAGGTAACCATTAAGATTACGTCATTATTGTATGAATCATCGATCTCTTTATGCGATAATAAAAGAAAAAGATTACGATATGTAAAATATAAAAACAAGAAGAAATAATCTATTTGATACAATAGAACATTTATATTACCAAAATTTTGATATTATTAAAAAAACAATTAATTATTAAAATCGCTGGGAGGGTTTAATTCTTTTTAAGCTTTCAAATATTTTTTATTTATTTTATTTCTATATTAGATAAATTAAAAAAAAATATTACATAGTAGATTATAAAAAAGTATTAAACTATAGCCAATTAAATTATATTAAAAAGAGTATGATTTAAAAAATTGTTCAAGTAATAAGTATCTATCTTGTATTTGTACTTAGAATTAAATCTCTTAACCAGTTCAATACTTTTGTCGCTATTTCCATTCGCTTGTTTGTGTTTTTTTCGATATTCCGTTGATGTCGATACTTTTCAAGATTTTTTCGATTTTCTATACGATATTTATAACTTGCTACATCATTTTTCTCGTCTGGATGATTGTTTATCCTTTCCTCTTTTATAATAGTTGTTTCCGGTTTATTGTTTTCTGAAATTCTAATAGTAAGTAATTTATGAAGATCAGCGTTTTTTTCTTCTTTATTTTTAAAATTTTTCAGTCGATCTCTCAATTGCTCATCAATCTTTTCCTTTGCGTCGAAATTCCACGGAGTTTGCATTTTCTCCAAGTTTAGAGATAAGTTGTATCTCTTCGCGAAAGCTTCTACAGGCATCAAGAAAATTTGTAAACTGTCGTCAGTTAAATCATATTTCTCGTTTGATAAAATTGATTTCATCGATTCGCGTTTAGAAATTTTTATTCTTTGCTTCGCTTTAATTGTTCTATCAGTATTTATCGCGCTTGAATTTCTTTTTACGGTACGAACAATGTTACCTTTTATGGGTACGCAACAAGGACATTCCTTGTTTAATAACTGTTCACAAATCTTTCTAGAAATCGATAAAGCGTAAGAACCATCGTTTAATTTTTTTATCTCCAACGGTAATTTTACACCATCACCGATATAAAATAGCTCAGAATTTCGAAGACTTTGAACGTCATCCTTATTACCTTCATTTTTCACAGTGATTTTTCCTAAATAAGTAAAATCTTGTGCAGAAATCGTATCCGAACTTTCGTTTTCCATCGATTTTTCTATACTCGCATCTTCGCATTTATTCACAATAACGACATTTTCTGTTGGATTCATTCTTGGAGAACTATATCCTACATCGTGATCTTCAATTGTTTTAGTTGAAGATTTGTCTTCAATTCCCGAGGAAGCATCATTATCTGGCCGAGTTTCAATCATCGAGTTATATCTTGGTAATTCTGAAAATTCCACGGTATCCTGAATTGTCTCTTCGTTTGAATAAGCTATTGTAGTGTCTTCCGTGGATTCAAAATTTCTTTTCGCTCCTATTACATCATTATCCGAAGATTTCACAGTCGACGAGATATCATTTTTTCGATCTGATATATCTTTTTTATCCTTTTCATACGCAGACGGTTGTAATGTAGATTCATTTTCCTTTTCATCATTATTTAAATCTGCTTCATTTTTGGCAATTTCCAAAAATTTTTTCATATCGATATTCGATAAATTGAAATTAGTAGACTTAAACGTATTTTCCGTAGTCGAAATTTCTTCGTCTTCCATTTCCATGATATTCAATTCATCATTCAAAGTGCTTCGAATGATCGAATCGTTAAAAACATCATTGATCAGATCTTTTGGCTTCAAGGTATTTTTTATGCTTTGAACAATTATATTTTGAACAGCAGGATTCTTACCTGTTTGCAAGCCAACTACCGGATCACGCAAAAGACTTTTAACACTAGCTTGCAATCTTTTCATATCCGTCGAATCATCGGTTTTCTCGTTTGAGGGCGCCAATGTAACCATATTCGTCACCCATTTACCATTCTTGAATTGATGCTCCTCCACAGCCAGTGGAGGAAGTTCTGTCTTTGAACTGGGCGCGGCAGATATCGTGTTCCGTAAATTATTCCTAATCACATTAGTTGCCCAGTCGCTGTCGAATTTCTTTCTATCCATTCCAGTCATTTTCGATAAAAGATTCTTTATTTCATCTAGAATTGTATGCTCTATTGGCGGCATGGACAAAATACTCTTCAAGTTTGGAACTTGGACAATTTCTGGTAATAAATCATCGCTCTTTGCGGAACCCACCGTTTCCTCGTTGCCATCCATTTCAGAGGAGTCACCGGTGGCAAAATTATTAATTACAGTTTTTATCGATTTATGCAACATCGTGTTGTCGCAGAATGGCAATGTTTGGTCGGATGGATCCTTTGGAAGACCGTCGCTTTTGACTGATTTCAGCGTTGATTCGAAGGAAGAAGGATCATTCTCGTTTCGCAATGGAACGTCATCATCCGGATCTCTTCCTTTGCTCTCTTCCTTGTCTTTATCATTGAGCTTTACGGTTCCAGCTTCGTCCAGGGACATCGTATTTTCAGGAATTAACGCGATTTTTTCCTCCACGGAAGAAGGTATCTCGTAATCCAAATTTTCTCGCTGTTGATTTTCCATGTTGTCCTCTGGATCCTGACTTGAATTCCAATCTGGATTATTTTCTCCTACTATACCTTCCTCTTCGTCTCCTCGATCAGAACTTTTTGAATTATCCATTTTCATGTCTACGTTTTCAGATCCTATTGCCTTCTCCACAGAATTATTTTGTCGAGAGTTAAAATTATAATCGTTTTCATATTTTGGATCATCACTCATAGAACCAGTACTATTTATAAGTAAATTATCGTAACCGGTTGATCCATCGTTCTCTGATTCGTTGGAATAAGCTCTGGACGTGAAATATGCGGCCGTAACTTCCTTGACATCGGAATAATCCAACGTTCCATTCCCCTTTACTTCGTATTCATTCCCATATTCGTTTCCCAAACCCGTGGATGATCCATCATTCGAATTTGGATCAATAGTGTGCACATTAGCGGGGACAACGGAGGGAGATCCAACAATTTCAGGCGGTGGCAAATGATTTTTATCAAAAGATTCCGACGGCATAGATTGCAAATTGTAATTGGAATCATTCGTCTCTTCTTCGAGGTCGTTTTTCGATGTATCTTCGTTCATGGAAAATTTTACGGTTGCAGGAATTATATTTTGAGCTCGAGACAGACTATTTCCAACCATGCTCGAAGGACCATCTGTTTGCTCAACACTTTGTTGATTTTTATTTAAATCTTGTTGTACATTGATCGGCTCTTTTTGCCCAACGACCGAATCGAGTCCAATTGGATCAAATGGAATATCATTTCTCGGTAGAATTGCTTGCTCAACCGTGTTTTTTGGCTCTAAAAGCGAAGGATCTACGCGATGAATGGTCGATGCATGTTTTCTAGGAATCATCGGATCCGCGTTGTTGGGGAGATAATACATATGGGGAAATCTGTTAGATGTTGGACTCTGGACTGGGTTCATTTCGTTAGGAAGGTAATAGGTTTCGGGAAATCTGTTGGGCAAAGATGGAATTTTCGTCTGGGACGATTGTGGGTCTTGTTTCTTGCCGACGAGTGCATCTTTTCGATCAGGTTTTTTCCCCCATTTATCTTTCCTCGCCAATGCTCGTAATTTCGAGATAATATCACGATTCGTGTCTTTCCCGGAAGAAGGATTATTTTTTTCCCTGCAGTAACAAACGAAATTATCGTCGTTATACACGTTTATCCTTGGTTCCGTTCCAGTTTTGCGAGTAGCACCAACGTTGAAATTATAATGAAGCAACTGTTTTCGAAGAGAATCTAACAGAGCCTCGTCACGAAAAGTTGCATTTTTTGCTTCCTCTATGGTCATTGGTTTTTTCAAAGAAAGTAGATGCATGCTCGGTTTTCGACCAACAAAATATTCACGACGTCTTTCATTATTACAAGGATCTCCTACGCTCTTCAACGTGGTTCGAAGGCTTCCTCTGGGAATCGGTGCGCCAACTCTTTCTCCGTGAAACAATGTCTTGCATCGTTTTGTTTTTTGCCCCTTGCATTCTACATTTTCTTCTTCCTTTTCGCTCGTCGGTACAAAAATTACTAAGCTTCTTTTCGTATCGAGTTTCGAATCAGAATCCAAACTTTCCGATTCATCGTTGATCTGATCAATCGAGGGGGGGCTTGAGAAGATAATTCTGGAAAAGAAATTTGATTTTACAAACAATTTTACAAAGAAAATTTATAATAAAATTTTTATCTTTTCTTCCCTTTTTAGCGATTATATCGTGTGTATTTTTTTTTTTTTACTTATTTATTAATTCTTTACAATAATTATACAATAATAATTTATATAGTACGATTATATAATTATACTGATGTAATGGCAAGAATATAAATGAAAAGAGTATTTTAGATTTATTTTGAAATAATATATTTTGAATAAATATATACATAGTGCATTTTATATTATATAAAAAAATAATATATAATGTAAATTAAATTTTACGATGTTAATAAAATTAATAATTAAATTAAATGTATAATACGCTCGTCACTGTTTCTATTTCAATAAATTTATTAATGGTACATAATATTATAAATATATATATATAAATTATATATTATAAATTATATAAATATATATATTTATATATATATANTTAATAATTAAATAATTAAAATATATAATAGAAAACATAACGTAACACTAGCAGGGAATAAATTCGTGCCGTTTTCGATAATAAACACCACAAGCGGCAGAGGCATTAAATTCTAAGAAATTAACAAAGACAGCGTGTTGTCCTATAATTCGAGGTATTTCGTTCCTCGAGGCGGAATCTAAACTCTTCTTGGAAAACGGATCAAAACATGGGGAATAACTTTGTATATCGTTCGTGTGTGTATAAACGTTTGTATAAACGTGAGGCTTAAATATGTAAACAGAAAATTGCCTCGGGGAAGGAGAAAGGAGGAAATTTAGTTTAGTTTCGGACGCGGTCGAGATAACACGTGTGAATTCGAGTCGTATCGTGATTTCGTAATGTGTAAAGTGAATAGTGGGTAATATTTTGTCAAACGCGATCTTCCGTGCAACACTTCCGGTGGAGTGAAAGGAGGAGTCGGGATCATGGATCAGGAATTCGAGGCAGATCTCTTGGTAAGTGAATAATTCCAAATTTATTACGAAACGAATAGATACACGATGTACGCGATATTTATACAAATGCGTAATTGAATTTCTATTTAAATCTCTATATAAATTTTAGTAATACGCATCATCGATTATTCTTGTTTCGAAATAATATCGAAAAAAATTTTCAAAATTAAATAGAAATTTAATTCGTTAGAAAACATCGTACAAAATTATTTGGAATCTGATTCCCACGTTATGGAATGGTGTGCTCTGCCACATTCTCACAATTCCTCGCGTTCGTTCCTCCGCTATTCGTTGTTCGTTTTATTTCGCGATTCGTACACGAATTATGCCGATTCCTTACAAATTCGAAGTTCTTATCGAATCTTGCAAGCAAGATGAAATTTAAGCGGCGCTGACGCTCGCAATTGCGCCACCGTTACTCTCGGCCGACCAACATATTTTTTCGCGATTCACCTGACCGACTCGTAATCGGGAATTCGTCCAAGGTGGAGGTCGTTTGAAAAATCGAAAGAATGTTTCCGATGTACTCGGTGGGAAGCTAGATAAATGGCAGGGGATAAGGGAGAATTTATGAGGGTAATGGTAAATCCAGCAGTATGGGGTGCTGAAATATATTCTGGAGAAAATTTGTTGAATTATCTTTCGTAAATATGATGATCGACCGAGGAATACGTATGGTTCGTTACATCGAGTATCGAGATTCCTTTTAAGAATTCCTTTTAAGAATCGGACAATTCTTCGTGACAATTCATCTTTTATATATTTCTTCTGATGGGGGATATTAGAAAGATGGTTAGAGTTACCTGTCGGTGATAGGGTTCCTCGTTTCCCCGCTGCTCTCGATATCGATGATTTTCGAACACGTTGACGAAACGAGAGTAAGAAGCAAGGAACACGCAAAAATCGAACGATACATGATGGTCACGAATGGTAACTCGTGATCACCGGTCGAATCGCGTTTAACATCGACTCCTTCTTGGCTCGAAATGATCCGCGCCGAGATCGATGGACAACTGTACGATTCGGAACTCGATGGATATATTCAAGTTGGAAGTTGCATACATATGTTTTGATATTTTTCTGTTGCAAAATTTGTGGTGTCAGGTAAAATTGAATGTTGCAATTTGTGATGTTATGTTATCTTACTACATGTGGAACATGGATTAATTAATCGTCGATGCCAACGAAATTACATATGCATATCGTTTCACGTTACATTATACATATGTTTAGTTAAAAAACGTTTCTCAATGAGAAAAAATAACGGCGCATTGCATCAATAATGTATTTTGCACTCGTTATCCGAGAAGGGGATTCGATATTCGTTACAAACAAACGTTTTACAACATCTTTTTATTTAGGTCAAAAAATATAAAAATTATACGAAAAATATTATAAAAATAGAATGTATACAAAATTAATAAAACACATTATTATAAGGTTGAAAAGAATTGTTATCCACGAAGAATATTCGTGACTCCGTTAAGCAACATGAAAAATTTTCTTACGTTCGTTATCGCATTTCGAAAAACATTTTGAGCGGGATCTATCGATCTGGTACTGGTTGAATCCCTTTCTCGATCTCCCCTCGCGATCGTCTTATTATAATTCTCGTCCAAATTCTTAATTAACTGTTCCACCGATCCGGTGAAATTTTCCGCTTTGTTTAATCCGTCGATTACCACATTCCCTATCTTTGGTAGACTCTTTTCTATAAGGGACGATAATCCATCATCCTCTTTCTTACTTTTTCTTACGTTCTTCCTCTTACTCCTGTCGATGTTCCCTTTCGGCATGAATTTTTCAAGCGGTATCTTCTGAATCAGCGATTTTTCGACGTCATCGATTTCGCCGAATGTCGGAATCTTTGTGCTCGAAGGTTCGTCCAGATGTTGCAATTCGGATGGTTGTATCTTGAAAAGGGGGAGAGATTCGAGTGTTATGCAAATTTTAAAAAATGACGAAAAGCAAGATCGTACACGTTCTTAAACCTTACCTTTTCCACGTTGTTATTTTCGTCCATCTTCTCTGGATTCTCTACCGCTTCCCTTTGAACCCTTCTTCCGGATCTTTCCATCCATGGCAACGCCGTTAACGCCGTTCCGTGTTTGTCAGAAAGGAGTAATTTTTCTGAACTTAAGCTTCCCCTTACCTTTTCTTCTTCCTTACTTTTCTTCGTATCTGATTCATTTTCCACATCTCCTTCGATTCTAAGAAGAAGATTCTCGTCAGAAATTTCCTTTGAACTTTGCTTCAAACGCGACAAATAATTGTTCGCTTTACGAAGAAAAAACGGAGGCAGAGGCTCGAAATTTTCTTCTTGTCTTCTCGATTCGGTAACGGCGTTTCTTCGTTCCCGTTTTATTTCCATCTTTTTCGAGTCTCTCTTCCCGTTATCTCTACTTGCGTTATTCTCGTTCGAAGTCAGCGTCTCAGATATATTTCCACCTTCGATTTGCATTCTCCCTTCCGTAACATTTCGATAACTTTCATCCTGTTGCTCGACTGCTTGTCCATCGAGTACTTTTAAAGATTCTCCCCCATCGGAATTTTCTTCGTTCGCGGAGGCTTCCTCGAATTCTCGATCATCTTCGGCTTCCGCGATTTCTCCCGTAACCGGTTCTTGTTTCTCGACGATCGAATGCATGAAATTTTCCATTTTATCGTCCACTATGACGTTCCCCGATTTGAGAAGCTCGTCGACAGTTTTGGGATCTAGATAGTCGATGAAATCGTCGAGAAGATTTTCGGTTAATTCTTCTTCGCTCCCGTTTTTGTCCTCGCGTTTGTGCTGCGTCGATTGACGAATCCTGAAAGGTTTGAATATAATAGGCTTCCAAATAATTTTGTATTTTTTCGAAGGGATTTGCGAATCGGGCCTCGATATCCTCGAACTTTTGTACAACTGCAAACGAGGATCCCCTCCTTTGTATTTGGATGGATCGATCATGTATATTTCCTTCCCCTTTGGAAGTTGATCCGATTCTTCCTCCTTGTCGGAATATCGAACGACTTTAATACTTCCGAGATAATTTTGCAGGAGACGGTTGTACGTGTGGTTGGGCGTCGAGCGTCGAGAAGATGCCTGTCGAGCAAATTAATTAAATGAAGAAGAAGAAAAAAAAAAAAAAAAGAAAGAAAGAAAAAAAAAATCTCTTAACAAGAATAATTATTTACCCTCATAATTCTCTTCCCTTCGTTCCCTGGATTCCCTTCGTAATAGAATATCCGTGGCCTCTCTACATCCTCCACTAGAGCGAAATAGACTTTGTCTTTCCTCTCGCCTTCCCCTTCATCCGATTCTTCTCCTCTTTTTTCATTTAAATCCTCCAATCGTTCGACATCTTCGTCCAAATTATCGTAAGAACGATCTACGGGATCGCGGAAATTCTTGTCATTTTTCGGGTTAAAAATCCTCTGCCAAGTATTCTTATTCCTCAGAATTTCGGTCACCGGTGCGTCATCCCCCTCGCCCAACATCCCCCCCTCGCCAGCCTCGACTTCCCTCTTCGCATCGTACTTCGTCGGTTGATACATCAGTATGTAGGCTAATTTCTCGCGATCGATCATGTCACGAAAATCCTGGCTCTCCTTGATCCTCTCCCACGCCTCTCTTCTCCTCAGATTCCTCTTTTCCACATCCTCCTCCTTGTCGACCGCCTCGCGAACACCTCTCTCGTACTTCCTCAACATCATCTGCCTCTTGTCGCGCAACTTGTCCCGCAATTGTTTCACCTGTTGAGCACGATTCCTCCGATATTCCGCCACCCCTTTGTCGATCGATCTCGATCTCGGGATGGGGAGCAACACGCGCGATTCCTTCAATTTACGAAACAAATCCCTCAAAGCCTGCAACGTTCTCACTTTCTTCGACAATTCGGATTGTCTTGCGACGTTTAATCTCGACGCACGTTTCTTACTTTTACTATTGAGATCGGTCGGCCGAGCTTGAGCGATCGGCCTCCCTACCTTGGCCACCTCCGCTGGCTTTTTACCGAGGAAAAATTGCTCGGGTTTCGTCCCTCGTTTCGAACTTACGTCACCAACGTAATTATCGTGATCGTTTTCGGATTCCTTCTTGATGACAATCTCTTCCGATAAAGTCGTCGTCTCGATCGTTGTCCAACTTTCTTCCTTCGTTGGACCTTCGGCCTCCTCGCTCCCTTCCGTAAAACCTGTAGAATTTTCTCGATCGGCAAGAGTATATCCCTCGTTATTAATCGTGGTGCTCTCTTCCTGAAAGGGGAGAAACTTACTCGCATCGCGTCTCACCGATCTTTCGGTCGATCGATCCTCCCCTTCTTTCGCGCTTAAAATCGTGGAGGATCGTGGATCGGCGAACGACGGCACCTCAAAATGGAGATCCGATCGGCTCTCCAAAACAGGGATATTGGAATCGTGGCGCGGATCTCGAGGGTTGTTCGATTCGATCCGGGAAGACGATCCCGCGTCTCCCACGATCTTTGACGAATCTTCGTCTCGCGTCGATTTTTCTATTTTGGGCCCGCCCTCGAGGTCCGCGAACACTTCCACGTCCGCGTCCTCTTGCAAATTTGCGCGCACTATATCCTTGTCCAAACCCGCAGCGACCAGTTGTTGTTGTTGTTGTTGTTGTTGTTGTTTCGGGGGTGCGAGCGTGTCGACCTCGAGCGATTCCAACGATTCGATGGCGCCCCTTTTCGATCGGCAATCGCAAGCTTTCGAGCGACGGATAACTCTGCAATTGCAATCCTTGGAATTAGCATCGTCCTCTTTGATCATCTCCTGATCGAGTATTACGCGCAAATCCGTCTTCCCCCTTTTCGATCTCTTGTTCCCGAGGACCCAAGGACTCGACCCTTTGAAGCTCGGATCTTGGAAATTGGAAACTTTCTTATATATCGCGCTATCCATCGGCGGTGCTCGTCCAGAGAAGAACGATCGGATGACGGATTCGTCTGGTTGGACGTTAGACGGCGAGGTATACGTGGGTCGATGATTCTTCGGGAAAGAGACGGCCCCCTCGAATTTTTCCAAAGACTTGCTCCTCGTATCTCGAATCGTGCCGTCCGATTCGATCCTCACCACCTCGAATTTCTTCGTTCTATCGTTCCCTCCAATCTCGTACGTTTCCACTTCCCACAGTTCAGGAACTCCTATGTCCATTCGATTGTTCCTCGAATTCTTGAAAAATTGGACGGGCTCGTGATAGAAGGAATGATCATCCTCGTCTTCGTCCCACGCACCAACGTCGTCGATATACTCCATTGTTGAAACTTGCTCCTCCGAATCCTCGAATTCGTCGTCCCTCGTTTCGTAATCGTAATCGATATTTAAGGACGAATCCTCGTTAACGAAGAAATTTTCCGGCTCGAATTGGTAAAAATTGATATCTTCTCCGCTATCCAATTCCAGAAAACTCGGTTGCTTCTTCTTACCCCTCCCATCCTTCCACCATTCGATCCTTCGATCCCCTCTGGATCCTTCTTCAACACCCTCGTTCCTCGAGAGGCTACTCTCCCTCTTCGAATCGAAAGGGATTCCTCTCTCTTTGACCGATTCTCTCTTGGCCCTGTCCAGTCCTCGCTCCATCTGTCTCGAATCGATCGACTCGTCGGACAGGTTTGCATTCATCAAGAGATCGTAAAGGGACTTCAACGTCTCTTTCACGGTGGTGAACGACTCCGTCTTGTTCTCGTGATCGATTTCCTTCCTCATTGTTTCCAGAGTATTCTGTATCTTCAACATTAAAGATATCACGTCCGTGACCAGGTCGCCGATCGACTTTCTCAACTCCATCTTCGCGTCGCTCGATCCCATCAGATTCCTCAACCGCGACACCCGATCTTTGTACTCTTTCAACTTGCTTTGCACGTCCTCTTGGGACAGCGTGGACGTGCCTTTCCCGTCTTGCTCCTTAGAGTTGGACAGTAGTCTCAGCTTCGGCAATGATTTCGCGTAATCGTAATCGTCCAGCTTCTTTTTCACGAATCTCTTCAATCTCTTCAATTCCCTCTTTATGTTGTTTTTATAAATCGACACGTCACCCCTCCGTTTTCTCTTATCGATATCCCTCTTCGAGCTCCCTCTTCCTTGCGAAGATCCTGCAACGCGTGTTTGTTTCGTATTCTTGTTCTCGATCTTGTTTTTTCGCGCACTCATCTCGAGCTCTTCCATCCTCGATGTCTCGTTTCTCGTGCAAGATTTTATCTGGTTGAATTACAAGAAATTAGTTTATTTTAGAGAGTAATGTTTGGATATTGGCACGAGTTTGCACTTGTATATACTTTTAAATTGGGGATGATCCAGAAACCGATACCGCCCGACTGCAAACGGAGATCCACGCCGTGTTTCGTGTTGTTCAGAATCTTTGGACGCATCTCGGGGATCGTATCGTTGATCAAAGTCAATAGTTTATCATTCAGGAAGATAGTTCTGGAGGGGGAAAAAAAAAATAATACAGAACGATTCTTCGATTTTTCGCGATTGATTACCTCACACTTACTCCGCAAACATTCGATTGGGTGCGTCGAAACCCGGCGTAAGAACGTATTCGTGAATCTCGGTTACGTTAATCCCTTCCAAATCGAACGTGACTTCGCGAGGATTCAAATTCACCCCGAAAATCACGACCGATCCGTCTTCGTATTTGTTCGAGGCGCATTGGCAATAGAGGTAGACATGATCCTCGTTGCCACTTGGAATCCTCGCGTCGAACACTTGCCCTCCAACGAGACTCTTGTGGAGGAAAGACACCCAGTAATCCTGAACACGAAACGATACGTCACACCCTCATCGATTTTCGAAACGTACTTATTTATATATATATATATAGTATGGGGCTCGTTCTTACTGGAGTTGGATAAGTCAGGTCTGTCGGTTGCCTCATGATCACGTTCACGTTTGCTTTTGCCGAATTTCCTAGTCTTCTCGCCAAGACGAGAGCCCCTATGTACAAATTCTTGCATTCTTCCGGCCTCGATTCGGCTTCGATCGAATATAATAATAATATTAATAGTAATAATAATTGGCAAAAGCGAGCTTAATCAATTATTGGTCACTCACCAATCCACAACGGTCGATCGTCTACGAATCGACCTATAGCTTTCAACAATTCTTCCTTATCTTCTTCCAAGTTATCCTGGTGTATGAACGCTCCACCATTATCCAAAGTGATGCTGGCAAGGTCGCTGGAAACGATTTCGAAACAGTGTTACCGACCTGCGATACGCTCAATTTTTACCTCAATATTTATTCCGTTCCGGAAAAAAGCAAAATAGCAGTAGCGTTTTTTATCGAATAAAAAAGCAAGAAAAGAGAAGAAAAGAAAATTTACGGATGCCACGTGATGGCTGAAAGCGCGGGAATCGCTACACTGAAGTAGTCTCGAAGATAATTTAGATGCTTCTCGTTATCGTAAATAACAACATCCGGCCCTGTAACCACGCTGTTCGAATATCTAGGAAATTGGTTCAACGATTTTCGTAGATCCAACGTTTGCCTCGCTAGATCGTTGCCCGTCAGATTGCATCTAATTTGGGGTTCTGCAAAGAGAAAATGGAACTTGAAGATTCCTTCTCCATTGAACATTTCGATATCAATTTACCGTATCCCAGCTGCCAATTGGCGTTAAAACCCATGTGATCGCTGAAAGAAATTATCTCCATCGAATCTTCGCTCCCTTCGATCGTCCTCCTTTGTCGATCGTCCGGCGAAACGCAGGCGATCACATCCAACCCTGCCTTTTCAGCCCACTGATGGACCAATACCCAATCGGACTCTACGATCACGAAACGCCGTTGATGGAATATCGCGATATATATATATATATGTAGGAAATGGATAGGAGGAAAAGGTCAGAAATCTCTTTCTGGAATCCTATCTTTTTTTCAATTACCGATTATTCTTTTCAAAGCCAACTTCGTTTGTCGAATGTAGAAAGAACAGATAGGAGTGATTCGATTCAAAGCAGATAGAAAAAGCAGAACTCGGTAATAATGATTATCGCGATGTTGCTAGAAGATTGGAAATGTTTTTACAAAATTTTTCCAATTTTTTTTTTTTCTTGCAACGAAAGAGTAGAGATTTAGGATGGAAAAAAATAGAAGGGAATTCGACGACAGTTACGTTATCGTACAGTGAAGAGACAGACTAAGATTCGAAATTAAAGCATCCTATTTAACCGAGCATCTATTCATTTACCCGAGCAAACATCGGTATAATAACAAGTGGTAGATAAAAGCGGTTCAGATGGAAGAAAACAAAGGAATAAATTGCGTGCTACAAGTATCGGATCATGTCGCGCAGAAATATTAAATTACTGAGCTAATTAGGGAGAGTTTGCGCAAGAATAATCGAGATTCGGAGAAATAACAGGTTGTCCGAATAGGTGTCCAGAGCTCGAATGGCCGTGTATATCTACGTGAACCTTCTCGTTACTCTTCGCTAAACACCTCGAGTTCGCATCGTGTATCAACGTTCACCGGTGCATGAAGCATTGTTTGGGTTAATCCAACCAGTTTCTGCAACTGGTTTCTGACCGCGGTGCTGGGAAATTGGCCGGGGAAGATACGCGATGTTTCGTCGTTAATGCGATTTTGGAGGGAAGGAATTCTTTTTCCCAGGTATTTATTACCGCGATAGAGGAGGAGAGATCGAAATTAAATCGAAGGGGAATTTGTCGCGAGGACAGGAATGGAGAAGGAAGGAGGAATTGTATGTTTTTTGAATTTGAATTAAGCTTAACTAAGCTCACCGGATAGCACGATTTTTCTCTTCCTTCCATTTTCTTCGGAATTTTGATCGGCAAAGTGGAAAAGAGTACTGCGTGGCCCTCCGAGTCGCAAATACGCTGGACTCAAAGCTTTCATCAGGTTTACGCTTCTCTCGAAATGAGTGCTGAAATGGCAACGATCACGTTTCGAATGTTAAAAGATTCGTAGATTACTGTCCAGTAGAGAAGAGAATAATCTTAATCTCTATAGATTTCTCTCGGCGAGAATCGATATATACATAGGTAGGCGGCGTAGAGGAGGGATCGAAATTTAAATTAAAACACGTACACGTTTTATTTCGTCGAAGCGTAGATTGAATTTTGTTTTCAAACGTTATACCCGGAATCGTTCTCAGATCGTTTTTTTTTTTCCGCATTCTATTCGTCGCTTTTGAATCGATCTCGAATTGCTTCGCGTTCCTTTCTTCTTCCTTCCTTCCAACGATTCTTTCGTTCGACTGCGCGCGAAATATCGAGCGGGGAAAAATTCGTATACTTTGATAATGTATAAACTTTTAAATTTCGATCGTTCGATTATTGAAATGGGCAAAAAGATAGATAAGAACTCGTTATTATAAATACTCGTTGTACGTACCTGACCGCATTTCCCGCCAACAGGGTTACCGGGTCGATGGTAAGGCTGAGAAACTTGGGATCGGTGACGGCAATCGGCTCGTTCAAATCGATCCTCAACGTTATTTTCTCGGACGAGCAATTGCGAATTACGAGGAGAAGGAGCGAGATGAGAAAAGTTTGCTTCATTTCGTCGCGATCGGATGTTAATCGGATCGACTCGATTTAAATTTCCATTTCAAAAAGTGTGGAAAGTGTTGCGCGCTCGCGGAACGTGTCGCGGCAACGTTTTTATTCGCACTGAGCAACACGATCGTTGGAAAAAATAATAAGCGGTGTCGTTATTGACAAGTGGCACGAGGAGTGGAGGTAGCACACGTTCACAAGCAATTTTGAAATCGCTTACGAGAATTGCGTAAAAAAAAAAAAAAAAAAAAAAANAAAAAAGAAAAAAGAAAAAAAAAGAAGAGAATTGGGAGTAGCGCGAATTGCACGCACAGCGGAATCCATTCGATCGGTTGTCGAAATTTCGATACGACGAACGAGAATTCGATATCGTTTGTCCGATTAAATATAAAGTTAAGGATGTTTGAAAAAGCGTGCGACGAAATGGTGGATGATTTCGATCGAGAGAGAGGATGATTGATAAATAAATAGACGAACGAGTTGGTAACACGATTGACTTTTATTACATTTTTTTTTTTCATTTTTTTTAGAACTAAATAACATAAACGCATATTTCTGGTTAATTCACTTTTTGTTTATTACTCGTAATATTACTATTGTATTAAGAGCTATAACGATGAGGCGCGCCCCTAAAAATCATTTTCATGCTTTATCATTTTTTTTTTCGTTTTTTCATTTTTATTTCTCTCTTTTTTTGTTAAACCTCATTTTTCTCTTTTTTATTTTTTTTCTCTCGCATTTTGTGTTGTTCATCTCTCCCGCCGTGAAAGCTAAAAGAAACGCCGTGAATTTCTCGTACAACGTAGGAAGAGGAAAGCTCGATTATCCTTCTCTTTTTTTTTCTTTTCTTTTCTTTTCTTTCTGTTTTGATTTTATCCCCGCTTCGTTATCGTATTCGTTCAAGCTTTTTTCGGAGATTTCGGTAACTTTGTCGCCTCCTCCTTGATGCTTGAAATTTTTTCCGTGTTCTGTGTTTTTTTTCTTTTTTTTTATTTATTTAGTTGAAGGAAAGATGGACAGGAAACGCGATCTGGAGGAAGAAACTCCGACACGCGTTTCCTGTTTCCTTCCCTGGCTCTCTTTCTTCTTTTTTTTTTTTTTCTTTTTTCCATCGTTTCAAGGGTCAAGAGGAGAGTCGAAGTAGAGAAAGTAGGACTCTATGCATTTTTTACGCGTAACCAAGAGCCGAGATCGTGCTCAGGGGGATGGGTTTGACGGGGGATGTTCACGGGTTACAACTACGAAATCTTATCTGTCTTTTGTTTCGTGTTTCGTGTTTCTCGTGTGAGAATGGTGGTTTCGTGATCTTGGTGTATTCGCTCCTCCATTAACCTTTTATTTGGCACGACTATTTTAATTTGGCCGTTTCTTTCGAATTTTTTGTATACACATATCGATCGAAAATCGAAAATAATCTCGATTACCAATTTTAAGATATCGATTACTTTTTGCTCGAAATTTTGAAATAAAAAAAAAAATTTATTCGAAAAAATAAGTTTTCTTTAGTTCGATTCGCTAAATAAAGGGTTAACTTTTTCACGCGCATGCACGTATTTCACGTGTGTCCGTGTCCATGTGTGGGTGGTGTGAATAAGTGGTCGCTTATTATCTAGGTTACTTTATTTTTATATCAGTGTTTATGTGTATATATATATATTATACATAATCTAACAACAATATATAATATTATCATCATCATCATCATCATCATCATCATCATCATCATCATCGATCATCGATCCATTCGGCGTTACTTGTTTTCCTCTTCGAAAGTTACGTAATAATATACTCAAACGATCAATTCTCCATTCCAACGATTCACTCACTACTCACACTATTACAAGAGATCTTTTACTATTCCCCTCTCTGTTGACGTACAACTCATTACCACCCCTTTTTAATTAAGAATTTTTTCCCCTTTGTATCTGCCGAGCAAGGTTCGTGCGATTTTTAGGCATTCGAAAAACCCCTTATGCCCTTCTCTCATCTTCGCCAATCTTCTCTCCCCCTAATTTATTTTTACTTCTCTTCGACGTTTTCTTTTTTTTTTTTTTTTTTTTTTTCGTTTTTTTGTCTTCTTTTTTTTTTCTTTTTTTACATCGTTTCTCCTATCACTTCCGTGCAAATCTTTATACACGATTAACGATTACAATAAAATTTATTGGTCGTTGCATGCAGCTAAAAATGCTTCGCATCTTCGAAATATAAAATTACACAGAGATCGATGTGAACGTACGAACGGGTTGCAATCACGTAACTTTGAGTTTTGTTTCGAAGTTACGCGGTGGTATCGTCTTTTTATCTATTTTTTTTTCATCTTTTATCTTTTTCTTTTACTTCTCCTTTATCATTACATTTATTACTTTCGCGCGATCCTCGATCGAAGAAGAAACATCGACCAGGAAAAAACATCGACGCTTCGTTCACGACTCGCATCGCGCGCGTGTGAGTATTTGTGTATGTATGTATATATGTATGTCTGATCACCCTTGGAGATGTACTGAGAAGTGTGTCCGATGTGCGTGTGTACGCGAGTTCCTAATTTTTCTTTCTTTCCCTCCCTCCCTCTCTCCCTCCCTCCCTCCCTCCCTCCCTCCCTCCCACGGTTTTTTTTTCTTTGTTGTATAAGACAAAACGCATAACATTTAATAATTATAGGCATCCGTAGTATTGCTTCTCGGTTCAACGAATTTACCGAAGATACCGGGGCACGGTACACAGGTGTGATCTGCATTATTATTATTATTATTATTATAATTATAATTATAATTATTATTATTATTATTATTATTACTATTATTATTATTATTATTATTATTATTATTACGTCGTAACACGGTGAAACACGATTTTCACACGATTCGACGGAAACGGAACGGAAATCGGCAGAGTATCGACGACGCATGGACGATGGGCGATGCGCGATTCCTCCATGCGTGTGTAATATAATTCACGGTTTCCCGGAAACGAATGTGTCGATTCACATTTTTAATTCCATTTTCCAGAAAGAAATTCTGTGAAAGGAAAGGAACGGACGAGGAAAATCCAATTTCCTGGGGAAGAAGGTTTCGGTTCGGTTAAATTAATTATTCAGACCCCCCTCCCCCCTCCCCCCTTTCCTGTTACGGGGCGAGGGGGGCGGCGAGTTTGAGATTTTCTTTTTTTTCCCCCTCGGGAGAAGAATTCGGAATTTGGAATTTTTTCGCGCCCCCGAAGTAAATTGGATTTTTCCCCAATTCGGGAAGGAGGCGCGTTTTCCGCCTCGGATATGGTGGATATATATATGGTGGCTTTCGTGTTTGCCGATTAACGGGATCGAGTTTTCGCGGAATCGAGCGACAGCGTGTATACCGTGTTCATTCGGAACCCCTATATCCGAAAAATCGCACAAGTCCGCTCGAAGATGGTGGTAGCCACGTATCTCTCGTCGTCGAATGGCAGCTGTTTTGAAAAAAAAAAAAAAAGAATTGCGTTCTCCTCGTGTTTGTCATTTCCCCTGGAAAACTCGCCGATTATGATGCTATAAGTTCTCCCCTTTCTTTTCTCTTTCTTCTTTTAACGTTGTCGTCTTCCTTTTTCTGTTCGGCACTCCCTTGTATGTATACAAAGCTAACGACTACTTACTTAACATCGTGATTTCTTTCCCTTCCCCCTCCCCCTTTGTCTTTTTATTGAACTTCTTTTTTTCTTTTTTCTTTTTTCCTCTCCTGTTTTTCTTCTCTTCTTCTCTTCTTCTCTTTTCTTGAATTTTCATCCGGTATTTTCTCAACGGTATTTCTCTCGCTTATCGTCTACAACGTTTACCGTTTACAACGTCAGTTCCCATCGCTTTGTTTATATCTTTTTTCTTTTTTTTTTTTTCTTTTTTTTTTCTTTTCTTTTCTTTTTATTTAGTGAACGCATTGAAAAACACACGTGCGAACGCGTTTTACATTACGCAACGATCGTCATCGAGATCACCCTCATAGTGTAAGAGATCATAACAATAGTACGTTGATTTAACATTAAAGTTTATCATTATTACTTTATAATGCGTTGTGTCGTTGTCTCTGAATAAGTCGAGTCGGTTCTTCCTCACGAGTTACTCCGGTAATTAATTAATTAATTAATTAATTACTCTTCCTTCTGAAATTTTGAGAAACCTTCGTTCCCTTGCCTTTTCTTTTCTTTAACCCGTTTTCCTTTTTCGAATAATAATAATTCGGATCTGAAATCACAAAGACATAGGGGTTTTTCAAAATTGCAGAGAACACAAGTTTCTCTTCCCCTTTCGTGATATTTCTGAAAAAAAACTCATCTCGTGTCTTTTTCGTCCAATCGAAGATTTCGAATAAAAAAAAAAATCGAACTCAAAATTAGAGACGAACGTGTTTATATATATATATTTAAAAAAAAAAGAAACTCCTTCTTTTCCTTCCCGGAATTTTGAAAAACCACTCTCTAGTTTCACAGTCAGAGGTTTCTATCCAGGAATCGAAGATTCGATCGATCGAGTGAAAATCGAAGGCAAAAATCGGGGACAAAAAAAGGTATCCCAAATTTCCAAAGGGAACGCAGCATCTGCATCTCGTCTTCCATTCATTCGTTTCGTAGAACGAAACCACGAATAACGAAAATCTTTCGGTTATTCTAAACGCAGGTCTAGGTAATACGCGAGACTATGTACATGAAGAAAAGAACGTTATAATCTTAACGTTTCGGCGCATTATCGTACCTAACGCGTTCTCTTCGTAATTTTCTTCTTACTCTTTCTTTTTTTTTTTTTTATTTTCTCTCTCTCGTTAAACACTCGTTACCTAAGGAACCTAAGGAGGGCCCGTTAACTATCTTTTACAATATTAATTCCACGCGTGTCTCGTTTCGACGAGTCAGTTGTACTTTTCTAGCGAGTACTACTTTCTAATTTATAAGTGCAATTCGTCGAGATCGGTTAAAATCGTGACGAACCTTAGTTGGCTCTTCCGCCTCTTTGATAATAGAATTCTCTCGACGTGACACGTCGAAAACGAGACTCTATTATTTTCTTTTTTTTTTTTTTTTTATTCATTTTGTTTGTTTTTTTTTCTTTAATCATAATAATAATCACGATCGTCTAAAACACGAATCAAGTAGATTTATTAAAGTATCACTTGCCACGTGCCGCGTATAGGCTTAGGGTGGCTTCATAGGTAAAGGATGTGAAGGATAGAGCGATAAGTGGCCCGGAATAGTTTGATTTGATCGAAATATATGTGTGTGTATGTGTGTGTGCAAAGTGGAGGATTCGAAACGCTCGTTAAAAAAAAAAAAAAAAAATTAAGGAGATGGAAAATAGACAGTTCGTAGAACCTAAAAGATGAAAGATAATCGAAGAGGAGAAAGTTTGCGGAATATTCCACGCGACTGGTTTTTTTTCTTTTTTCTTTGGAATTTTGATTCCTCTCAAAATTCGTTTCTACGATTTTTGCTTCGTTTTGATTTTTCGGACCGCGTTCTTTTTCGTTCTCGTTTCATTAAAAATTACACAAGGAAGATCGAAACTTCGCCTTTTAACCCGAAAATCGTCATATTTTTCTCTTCTACTTTTGCAACGACACTGTTAAATGTTGAATTTCGCACGCGTACACGTGACAATTGGTGGATGAAATTTGATTTGTTTAATCTAGCGGTAGTGAAAAATCGTCGGCAAACGGCCTGCTCGTATCTCGACAAATTATAACAATGGATGCGTTTATATACGTTTAAAAATATTTCTACTACAGGATAGGAACTTACGCAGAGATAAATCATTACATGATACGTTGATCACATCGCTTTTTTTTTTACGTTTATCAAATCAAATTAGACACGAAACAAAAGGCACACACAGAGCTTTTAATTGAATTTACACGTACGATATAATGCGAGGAAAAAAAAAGAAAAGGGGGAAAATGTCAAAGCTAGATTAGGTATTTAACATCGACTAGAGGATCGAAGTATATCGAAGTATATAATTGATTACATCGAGAAACAACAACGACACACGACATTAATCAGCGATAACAATAGCGTATAAGACTTCTTTTTTTTTTTCTTTTTTAATTATTTTTTATTCGTTTTATTCGTTCGCTTTTACGCGTGACACATGCATTAAATAGTCGTGACTTTAAAGAGCATACAGCGTAGTAGACACATCGAGCGAGAAGGCATATACAAGACGACAAAGAGAAAAAAAATTTGTTCACTTTTAGGAGAAAAGGACGAGTGAGAGAAGAGGAAGAGAGAAAGAAAGAGAGAGAGAGAGAGAGAGAGAGAGAGATCGAAACAGAGAGGACAGACAGAGAAATAGTTAAAGAGAGCGCAAGGAATAGGAAAACAGTTTATTATTTTTAACTATACCCGTTCCTGCGTTGCAAGTTTCAATCTGTCAAGTTTTTGAAATTGTCGGGGAATTTCACTTTGTTGCCCAATTGATCGCTTCCCTTCTCGATATCGATCGCGAATTCTCGCGACGATATATGATTTCGCTTCGTGTTGCACCGAAACTCATGCCACTTCTTTAACACCGCGTGACGCGAACAATGCTTACACACTCCGTATAGTAACTATTAGAATATTATTCAATTCAACTTATTTGTGTTTCGTTATTTATTATATTTATATTATCGAAAAATTCGCAAGAAAAAACATACGAGCGTATATCTCTCTCTATTAGAATCAAATATATAATAGTTATAATGTATACACCTTTGGATTAAGTAATTGACTTCAAGTGTTATATCAAGATTAGAATCGCACAGAAGAATCTGAATCTGCGAGACAATTACTTTTTTTTCGGGGCTGGAGTGAGGGAAGGGGAAGGAGAAGAGGAAGGGGAAGGGGAAGGGGAAGGTGGAAGTGTATGGCGGTGTATGAGGATTCGGTCGGTAAAGGGGAAAATATGCTTGGACGGGAGAGGAAAAAGGCGCATTTTTTTTAAAAGGAATAAGGACGAGGAAGAGTGTAGAATAGAATCTCGTAGGTTCTAGGTACATTTTAAAGCGTTTTTACGAATTAATCTAAAGAGATCGTTTATGGAGAGAAAGAATGCGAGTCTCTCCGCGGATCTTCGAAAATCATCGCGATATGTTATTACACTCTCTACTTCTCATTGGACTTTCTTCTTTGTTACTTTCGAGTAGCAAAATAACGGCGTTCTCTAGTTTTGATCTCTGTTACTTTTTTTTTTTTTTTTTTTTTTTCTCCTTCCCCATTTTTTTTTCTTTTTCTTCATAAGTCGACTGATCTTCGAAGATCTCACGCGCGATAAGAGAAGATCCAACCAACGACATCGACATCGACAGACAAGAGAGAGAGAGAGAGAGAGAGAGACAGTTTGCATGCACGAAAGAGACACGAAAGAGAAAGAGAGAGAGAGAGAGACACAGAGAAAGAGAGAGAGAAAGATAGAGGAAGAGAGATAGAGATATATATATATATAGAGAGAGAGAGACTATGTCAAGTAGATTCAGATGCGAAGCACGTCCACTTCGCTTTCTCGTTCTTCCTTTTCTTTTTTAATCGCCTCGTTCGATAGAAATTTATACAGACGAGTTCAACGTTTTTCTCGATCGCTGTTATCGTAAATATGTCCAAATATTAATTGCGTCTAATATAATTTTTTTTCAAACGATATTGTAATTTTCGAAATGATCGCGATCGATATCAGTTCGCGAATCAAAAAGAAAAGAAAAGAAAAGAAAAAAAAAGAAATAACGTATAAAATCGAATCTACGCGAGAGTTTTTTTATAGTTCGTTGGTGAAAGTTCACTGGCAATCCAGCTGGTCGAAGGGCTATATAAAGTCGAGCGGTGGAAAAGGTTAGAAAAGTTCTCGGTTTGTTTTTCGCGGACAAACAGCTGCCAAGAGATATTTTACGGCAGTTCGAGTCACGGAAGAAAGGAGAGTCGAACACGGAAGAGGTTTTTCGAAAAGTTGGAAGGGGGGGAGGGGGAGGGGGAAAAGGCTGTCGGTTGAATTTCTCTTCGGTAGACTGCTGAAACTTACTTTCTTTCCTGCTCGTTTTGGAGAATTTAGCGATCGAGAAATCGTTTTGGATATCGAGCGGCGGTTTTCTATAACGAGGCGAGGTATATCCTTGGCGATTTGCGTCATTGTTCGTTCGTAAATAATTATACAGTGCGCCCGAGTAATATGGCTGGCCGGATAAAATAGTAGATCGTTAAAAGTTTCGAAATTTTTAATATCGTAAAGTATATTCTCCTCTTCCAATTACTCCAAGGTTCGAAGTTCGAAAAAAAAGTATCGACGCATTACCGAAGTTTGTGAAGAAACTTTTAAAGCGCTGGTGCTCTCGTGCTATCTTTTTCGATAGTCGAATTCTACATTTTCTACTTTTCTTCTACTCCCTCCGAAGTTGCGAAGGATAAATCCGTGGACGTGCTCGAGAACGGCTGAGAATCGTGTCGACCCTTCGAAAAATATGCTTTTAAACATGTTTTTTATACATCGAGAACGACAACAAGAGTGTGCTGCACACAGAAAGCTTCGACATGCGTCCATTTGTACACAGGAAAAAAGTTTGGGCTAGAAGGCCTTCCGACTTCTCACTTTCGACTGACGTTGAGGTTGCATTTTCCATTTTTTAAAATAGGGACGCGGTCCTAAATGTAACGCACGCTTAACTCGACGAGACGAGGAAACCTCTTTTCCAATCTCTTTTCTACTCCCTCGTTTCATTCCCTCGTTTCGCGTTTTTTACTTGCAATTATATTGTTCGTCGGAGCGATTGAAATTTTTTTTTTCTCTTTTTTCTCTTTTTTCTTTTTCTTTTTTAGAGTCGATGAATAACAATAATCTTTCCTCGTGGCGTATGTATATATATATATATATCGTCGATAAATGTTTTCCCTAGTTTTTCCGAATGGTCAAGTATGATGGAGCGCGTGTTAGGAGAATCTCGAGCTCGCAAAGAAATCAGAAGATAGCCGTTGCTTCAGAGTCAGAATCAATCGATAGATCGATACGAGAAGACACGCTCGATAGTTAAGAAGAAGAATATACAAGAATAGATCGGTTTTGTTAGAACGAGGTTACGATACAACGAATATAAAAAAAACACACACTCTCTTCTCACGATCATCTCGAAAAAGAAGAAAAAAAAAAAAGAAAAAAAAAAGGAAAAAAAAAAGAAAAAAAAAACAATTTCACGCATTAAACGGCACGTTTATCTCGTCCATAGGATTTCCTTTTCCATCGCGACTTATCCTTTTTTTTTTTTTCTTTTTTTTTGGCTTTTCATACCCTATACATATACCAACTCAGAATCACGTTACGCAAGAATCTACGTTACAATGTATAATATCTTTAATTTAAACAGATTTTTTTTTTTTTTTTTTTTTCTCAGTCTCTTCATTTAAACGTATCCGATCTTTCGATCGAAGGAACAAGAAACGTTCTCGAACGAAATGCTTCTTTTTTTTTTTTTTTTTTTTTTTTTTCTTTTTTCTTCCTCTCTCTTTCCGATTATTATAAGTCTCTAAGTGTTACGCAATATGTGTATCCGTATGTGTGAGCATTTGAATTCCTCGTTTTTTTTTTTTTTTTTTTTTTTTTTAATATTCTCGTATATGTATAAGGCTCGCGTTACTTGCCGGCAGTCGATGCTCCGTCCATCCCGTCCACCATTGTTGTTCACTCGTCGTTCTCGGTACGCAACGCGTTTCGTGTGTTTTTTTTTTTTTTGTTCACACGACAACGAGACGGAGACGAGAACGTAGAGAAGCACAAGATGAAAACGATTGGTGAACCGGTTCGAGAAAGGATGAGACAATGGCTACTTTGCTCGAACGTTTCCGGCGGTAACACCTGAAAACTTATCCCCTGCTAAGAACATCTCGATCTCGAATCGCGACACTCCTCTAAAATCTCTATTTCCCGTTTCTAAACGAACATATTTTATTATCGGTTTTCTCTTCCTTTCATCTAACGATTAACCTACTATTTACTTTAATTACACTCGATAGAAACGCACTGTATAAACGTGAAAGAAAGGCATTTCTTTTCTTTTTTATTTTTTTTCTTTTTTTCCCTTTTTTTTTTTTTATTTTATTTTATCTATTATTTATTCTATTTATGCATCTTTAAACGCGCGAGAGTCAGTGCTGCTCGATTCGTCGAGCTATTCTTAACGACACGTTTTTTTTTTTTTTTTAACTTTTTTTTTTTATAACCGTTTTATCTATTTTTTCTTCTTCTTCTTCTTCTTCTTCTTCTTATTCTTCTCTTTGGTAATGTGTCCTAACTAAATTGTCCCTAAGAATCGATCAGGTGTTACGCGTTTCGCTCGCGGATCGATCGCGATCGAGCTATATTGCCGAGAGGTAAAATTGGAAAAATTCGAATTTGGACGGAAGGGAGAGCAAGGGCCGCCGGTTACTTTTTTTTGTTTCTCTCTTGTTGCTCGTTTCCTGGATTAATCTTTTCTTTTTCTTTTTTTTTTTTTTTATTTCTCTCTCAGCTATCCTTCTCCGTCTTTTTTTTGCGATCGAAAAAACTCTTTGGTCTCTTGACTCCTAGTTTCTCGTGGCCCTCGATCCTTAACTTTGTTTCCCTAAATATAAACATTTAATGGTAACAATAATAAGAACAATGACCGCGATAATAAACTATGAGAATAATTAATAACTCGAATAATAATAATGACTCCTTCTTCCATTCTGATCTCCTTGTTATTTGAACAGCCGTCGAACAAACTAGTGACTACGTAACTCTGCTACCGGTAGTTTTTCTTTTTTTTTTTTTTTTTTTTTTTTACCACTATATGTTCGAAAATTCACTAGAAACTTAGGTACTAATTTTACGTCTTTTTTTTTTTTTCTTTTTTACTTCTTTCATTTTTCTTATTTTTATATATATATATATTTCTTCATTTTATATTTATATATATATATATAGATATATTATTATTATGCACGCGCCCTTCGACTGCTCGCGTCTCATTTTCACGCCACGATACTAGACTTTCGGATCGATCAAACGATTTTTTTCGCTTTCTCCCTTTCTTTCTTTTTCTTTTCCTTTTTTTCCTTTTCTCTTTATCCTCGCCGATAGTCTCGTCTCTTTCCTCTCCTCGAATCGTAAGGCATAAACGAATTCCCCTTTCTTTCGGATCGTCTTCGCCCTTTCATCTTTCTCCGAATCTAATATTAACGAACTCTCACTACTATTCTCTTTACACTTTCTCGTGTCTGCCGCAATGTCCTCGCTTTTTTATCCCGTCATCGTCCCCTAATTTTTTATTTTTCCCTATCATATATTTTCTATATACGCACGTTCTTCACTCGATCGGACCATGGAAACGGTTCATCGTCACTTTCGATCATCCCTTTTCCTCGACAACTCGATGTTCGTTGTTTCGACGTCGAGATCTCAGAGACCTCGTCCCGCTCCTCCAAAGATTCTCCAGATATTCCTCCATTCCCAAGATCACTCCGTGGCCATATCCACGTAACGATCTCTCGAATTCGTTTCGATCGGATCGACAAACGGATCGCAACGGACGACACTCAAAACGCGATCATCACCCCCCTCCCGAAATTTCTCCCGTCCAAAATCGACCCGTCCAAAATCGTCAAAAATTTTTCAGCTCGGTTTCGATCGCGCTCCTTGATGAGATCGATCGGCCGTTCGATCGATCGAGAACGGCGGAGGACGAAGGTGCGGAGGAGGGAGGGTGTGCGTGTCTGGTCGCCATCCGTGGACACGCGGTGAGTATCTCGAATCGATTCTCGAACGAACAACAACACGACGACGAAGACCCAACCGAAGACTACGACGACGACGACGACGACGACGACGCTGAACTTTTCCTCCTTTCGTATCGTTCTTTCCTTTCGCTTCTCCGATAACGCGTCAGATCTTGCTCGTTCTTCTCTTCTTCTTTCGTGGTGTCGTAGGGGCTGAGAGGCGGATGCGGCCCTGGCGGCGCATGATGCACCGCCCTCCTTACCGACCGCTTCGAGGAGTGTTAGGTAGGCTTATTGGAGGTCGCATTTACCATCAAGTACTTGCGCTTTGATCTCTTGTATATGCGTGTCTAACGCGTTCTTGATCTCTGAAAACGAACAGACACAATACGTGTATTACATTAATCTAGATTTTTGCAATAAAGTTGTTGATATATATATATATATATATTTAGGGGACACCACTTTTGGATTTGGATCGATTCTAATTAAATTAGAGGCAGGTTTTCAAGATATTTTATTCGAAGGTGGAGATATAATTTCAAAGAGCGAATAAATGAAAAATCGGTATATACCTTTGACTTCGAAATTTGACGTGAATTTAAATTGTAACTTGTAACGTGACGAGAGATATTTTTCTTGTTTTCTAGAATCTCGAAAATCCAAAAGCGTGTCCACGAATGTATATATTATCCAACACCCTTGTATACATTTTATTCGATCGCGCGTAGGCGCGTATGCGCGTATGCACGTGCATACGTGTTCCAGTTTAGTTTACGAAACAATGGGGAATCGCAAATGAACGGCCGGAAGTTGGCTTGCAGTTTTTTTTTTCAAACTCTTTCAATTACGCAACGCCGATTTCACCATGAGAATCGAGCGGGATTGTTCGGCCCAATTTAGCCCAGCAGAGCTGGGACGGCGTTGTTTAATTTCTAACCAACGCTCGTTAACCCTTCATCGATCATCCCCTTGTGCGCCAATTTAATTCGTGTTAATCGTATGTGTCGGCGTAATCACCGCCCTTAATATCGCAAAAATTTGTTTCAACCCCCTCGTTTCTCTCTTCCCATTCGCGAAACGATCGGCTGTGTATTTTTCTCGAATTATTTTATTATTTTCGCGAATCGACACGTACTTGTAATCTCGTCCTCTTCTTCCGCCTCGGCTTCCGCGGCCAATTCCTCTGGCGTCTTTTTCTTGCGCATCAAAGGATTGGGCTCCTCTTGAGTCATCTCTTGCACCTCTTCCCGCTTCTTTATGTTATACTGCAATGAAAACAAAAAAAACCGAGAGGCGAATGAATAAAAGAAGGGATTTTATTATTAGTTTACACAAGGTTCTACGCAGTTGAAGAAGTTGACGAAGAATTTCCTGCGAACGGGAAATTTCTTTTCATTCTTTCTTCAAAAGCGGCGGGATATTTGTGGGATGGAACGAGTACTCGTTATATTTATTTTTCATATAATTTCAATAAATTTCAATAATTTAATGGTTCACGTACTTGGATCTAATCGATCGAAATCATCGTTTTTTTGAATCGTTTCAATTCCATCCTATCCCACGAATATCCATCTGAAGAGAAAAGAAAACATCCCTAGATACATTCTATTATTTTATTCCAAATCTATTATTTTATTAACGTTTATTATTTCGTTTATTATCCCATCGGTTGTTATCCGTCTAGCAAAACGGAACGAATGTGTGTGTGTGTAGACAAGCGTTTAGGAATATTTGTCGTGTACGAAGCGGAGATTTTTAGATAGGAGACCGATATCTTTGGCGGCAAAACTCGCCAAGTTTTCTCGATCGAAGAATGTGGGTTGAACGTTGAAGACACTCGACGACAGTATTTCCAAACTTGCTTCTAACAAGAAAGTTACGAACGTGACGAAGTAACCGAGACGTCCTCTTTCTCTTTAGGCTTTGACCGTCGAAACCGTTTCAAAGGAGGCGTTATTCTCCCCGTGCCTCGAGCTTAATCAACGGCAAGGACCGCGAAAATTTAAGTAACGCGGAAACTTGTACCCGAGGCGAGCCAACGATCTATGCATAAACCTATCAAAGGGATTCTCTTTGGCCTGGCCTGAAAAATTGCAATCGTGGCTGGTTTCGACGTTGGCGAATTATATTTGCTCTCAAAAATTAACTTATAGCGCCCCGTTTTTTCGCCAGTTAAACAAAATTCTAGTCTTATTTAGTCTGATCTCAAAAATCTCCCTTCTTAAAAATGACTCGTAGCTTCTTTAGTTATTTGACAATCGTTCAATTAACTCGCAATTTTTATTTCTTCGTTCATATCCTTTTAATACCGTGAAGATTACTATACGTTTCGATAATCCTTCTGGAGAGAAAAAAAATATCCCTAGACGCGTTGGGCCCAAATCTATTATTCTATTAACGTTTATTATTTCGACCTAGCCTCAAAAAATTACTCGCAGCTCTTATTTCTTCGTTCATATCCTTTTAATACTAAATCAAGATTACTATACGTTTCGATAGTCCTTTTGGAGAGAAAAGAAAACATCCCTAGACACGTTGGGCCCAAATTTATTATTCTATTAACATTTATTATTTCAATCTAGGTTCAAAAAATTACTCGCAATTCTTATTTCTTCATTCATATTCTTTTAATACTAAATCAAGATTATATATTCGATAATCTATCTGGAGAGAAAAGAAAATATTCCTAGACACTTAATACTAAATTAAGATTACTATACGTTTCCATAGTCCTTCTGGAGAGAAAAGAAAACATCCCTAGACACGTTGGGCCCAAATCTATTATTCTAATTATTATTCTAATTATTCTAATTCTATTATTCTAATCTCTATTAACTATTATTCTATTAATTTATTATTTCGGCCTAGCCTCAAAAAATTACTCGCAATTCTTATTTCTTCATTCATATCTTTTTAATACCGTCAGTATTACTATACGTTTCGATAATCCACCTGGAGAGAAAAGAAAACACCCCTGGACACGTTGGGCCGAAATCTAAAGAGATTGCATCCCTCGGCAACTCGGGTATCGGCAAGTTCACGGAGGAATCGTTTTCGAGCAATCGGCTTAAAAGGCAAACAGTCAATCGCGTCTGTCACATCGGCTATTAGCCGGCCTCCCTCACGCAACGGCTCGGTAATCGCATTAGCCCGACAATTTCAATTTCGGTATCATCGAATCCGCCCCCATGATTTCCAGGATCCGAAGCGCGAGATCGGCGCACGTAACACCCGTACACGGGAGGCACACTCCCCCCTCCCCTATTTACACTAGATTGTCTAGTTGCATCGAACCGCAATGACGTTGGCCGGGCTACTCGCTCGGCCTCTCTCGCGCTTTGTACCCACTCTTGTCCGCGGACAATGAGCCCGATTGCGGTACAAGCCGGACACGTGATCGGCACGAGTGCTCGCTTGCCTCGCCATCGCGGCATTGTAACCGTACTGCACGCGTATTGCGGCTATATCTGCAAACGCTATAAATTCTCCTCCTCGTGTGGTCCGACGTTGCGTCGTTTCCCTTTTTGCCACCGGTCTTTCACGTTCTCTCTCTCTCTTTCTCGCGCGCGCGCGCGCGCGGGGATATCGTCCTTTTGTCCCCTCGCCCAGACGCGTCTTTCATTCCACGTCGTATCTTTGTCACCAAGGATTGTGAAAAACCTGCTGCTCCAATTCACTCCTCGCTCCTTTCTCCGCGCATTGTTGTTGAATTTTTTTTTTTTTTTTTACGTAGAGTTGGTAAAGAGGGAGGAGGAGAGAGAGAGAGGTTTGTAAATACTACGAGAGACAAATATCCTTCGCTCCAAATTCTACTTTTATACACGGATCTTTAGAGGTTTATAGAAAAAGGGTGGGAAGAAATTATATAGCAACGATTGTGTAACAATCGTGAGATGTAAAGGATACTTTACATTCTTTTAAAGAATTATAATATTTTAGAATTTTTAAAGATGCTGCGTATTGTGAGAAAAAGTCTCGCTTATTTTCACGCGTGATCGTCTTTTATCGCTATAACATAGTGTGAGGTTGCCAACGAAACGTCTCGCTCCATTCCGAGAGACTTCTTTTCGCCAATGAACGATACATCGAAAGCATGAACAACGGATTATATCGTTCAGGAATAGGAGGAATCGATTGATTTTGCGATAATTATTTCAGGGATAATTCGATTTTCCCTTGGCATCGGCGATAAATCTATTCCTCTATTTTTCTAGTTTTTCCCGCGTTCCATTCCATTAGCGGCGCGCACATTCGTGATGGGTGGCGGGTCGTGAACCAGCGTGAAGGAGACAGATAACTCGCGAGGAGGATAAACGGTGCTCGCAATCATGTCAAATGTGATGCACTGATCGTGACGTTAATTAATGCTCCTCGACACGCGCAACAAACGCGTTGCGACCGTGTGTATATATATATATATATATATATACGTATGTGTGTGTACATTTCCAAGCTTTCTCGGCTCGCGCGAAATCTCTCAGTTAGTTCGTCTTTTAATTATCGACTCTTTCTCCCTCTCTCTCTCTCTCTCTCTCTCTCTCTCTCTCTCTGTCGTCTCTGTTGTTTAAATTTCAGAGGTTGGCCAATTCTCGCGAGCGTGCCGCTTTGCATAATTGCGACGCACTCGCGCGCGAATCTCGCGCAGAGAGATCTTGAAACTCTTCTTTCGCCACGGGTGCGTTCTCTCGATTTATACGTGCGGCCTCTCGGCTGCATCTGTGTGTATACGCGTCCTAGACGCGTCGCATCCGCATTGCGACATTTTTCCCGTGTACTTGCACTTGTTTGGCAAGCTTCCTCTCCCCTGTTTTTTAATCCCCGCCCATTCAAAGATTCCGAGAACTCCGAAGCGTAAATTTCTTCTCGAGAATCGAGATATTTCGAACGAAACGTTCTGAGACAATAATCCTGCCCACGCACGTGCAATTCCAAATTTTTTAACGCGCGTTTCTTTTTCGAGATCTTGGAGAGAATTTTTACAGTTCGGGGGACGCGAACGAGAATTATTCTCGATCGACGCTTTGTTTCTCGAAACAATTTACTCGAAAAACGTGTAAACACGTTTCGTTCGTCGCCACCCTCGAACGAGTATTTCTCTCCAAGCGAACAGCGCCATTTTAGATCGTAACGTTCCCTAAAAAACTCGAGATATTACGTCGAGTAAAGAAATGATCTCCAAACTAGGAGAGTCTCGTTCTCGTGTGTGTGTGTATATTATACATCTTGACACGCGCTCTTCAGAAACTTTGCAGGCGGATGCTGGCCTTGTTACGAAATTAGTATTCGCACGGTTTCCGTCTCTCGCAATCAGTCTAATTGTCACATGACGATGGATGCACGCGATACGAGCGTCGGTTGCGTAGCGAAACGCAACGCTATTTGTAAATTGTTCGTTGGTCCCCCGGGGGGGAGCGTGGCGAGCGTATGCCTGCTGGCGTGCGTATTTGCGAACACCGGTGGTCGCAAAAGATCGAAATCGGCCGTGTCATTCTCTTTACTGTCGTTACGTTCGAAATCGTATCCGTGTCAAACGAGAGCTGGAGTTTTTTTTTTTTTGTTTTGTTTTTTTTTTTTTTCTTTTTTTTTCTTCTTCTTCTTTTTTCTCTTGTTTGATTAATTAAAACGAAGCGAAAATTGCGATTCTCTTCGTCGCGCCAACTCGATCTCGTTTCTAAAGGAATTTGGAGCGCGATGACGCCGCGCGTAATGTTCTCGTCGCGATTGGCGCATCGGTGCGTGTTCAATTTCAATTTCTGCCGAATCGAGGCTATTTTTATTTTAACGATCAGCGAATATTTCTCGCCGCGTCCTGTTTTCGTCGAGATTGGAAAGGGGAAAAAAAAAAAAAAAAAAAAAAAAGAAAAGAGAAAAGAAGGAAGGGAAAAGAAGAGAAGAGGAAGAAAAGGGTGGACAATAGATAGGCAGAGCCATTAACGCTGTTTCTTTGTCTCGTTTTTTCGCGAGACACGCTTTTATTTTTCCATCTTTCCGCGAGCTGATAAACACAGTTGGGAAACGAGACCGATTCCGAAAGCGCCGTGCCCCTTCCTCCGCCCCCCCCCTTCCCTCCCCCGCTTGCGTTATTCGATTAATCAGTATGTTGTAATTAATGGAATTTAATTAAATTTGATGTACCAATTACGTAAATTAATTTTCTAATTGGCCGTGGTACGTGTCCGCGACTGTGGCTGTATTAAAATCCGTAATTTCGTGGCGGTCTTTGTAGAAAGAGCGCGAATTTTATTGCCCCTCGTTGTACGTTTATTGCGTAGAAATCGGGGAAAGATATTAACAAACACACCGTTTCGCTTTGTCCGCGAAATTGTCGGCACGTAGCGCCGTGATACAACGGTATCGGTGTTAAATCGCTTGCCGGTCTACACGCTGATGAGATACGTAACCAGGGAGAATTCTTATCTTTATATCTATACGTCGTATATATACGAAAGATGTAAGAATTGTTTCAGATGATTTTAAACGAATCAATATCTCGCGCGAATTACCGATTTGATTTCGATTAAACTGTTTAAACTCGGTAAAAAAAAAGTAACGCGGGAAATTTCGATATAAATAAAAACGAAATACCCGATATTTTAATTAAGCGAAATTGATCAACTTTTATACTCCGGCCACAATTTAAAAAGCGTATTCGTAGTGGCATGCCAGCCACTTTCGCATTTTACATTCACGCGTACATGTACGCACGCACACACACACACACACACACTCTAGGAATAACGCGTACCGATATATCGATTCCTCTGCCGATGCTTGATCGCATTAACCGGCACTTTGTAACGTAAAGTAGCCTTAACTCGGCTCGACGCGCGCATCCTTAAGTACTTTCCACGATGGTCCGTTGAACGTCTTAAAAGGAGTCAGCCTGACTCTATTAGGAAGTCGCCATATTGAATGCAGGGACTCCCTACTAGAGTCAATTTGACCCCAGTTAAGTTCAATCTTCTCTCTTCTCGCTTCGCTTTTCGTGTGGGGGGGGGGGGAAGGGGCCGTGGTCGCGCCCTTTCCCTTTCCTTCTCTTCCTCTTCTCGGCCTCCGTTCGGAGGTTCCAGAGGTTCCCCCTTGTTGTTGCTCCTTCTGCCTCGTCCCTTCTTTTCGTCTTTTCTTCCGCGCCATTTTCTCTCCTCCCCTCTTTTTCCTTTTTCTTTTTCTCTTTCTCTCTCCCCCTCTCTTTCTCTCTCTCTCCCGTCGTTCCTCTTCGTCACCGTCACCTTTGACACCCTCGCCACCATAGGATTCGAGGCAAACACGATATCGATCGGGCGCAGGGTTTTAATTATCGCGTCGAAACCTAATTAACTTGACACCCGTAGCCCGTGTCTCGGTCGATCGAGCCTCAAGAACGATATTTAAGAAGGCTTTAGGATATAACGTCATTCGTGATCGATGTTACACGCGAGAGACACGCGAGATGATCCGAATCGGATGGGATCCGAAGTATGAGAGCCCGAGCGACGAGTCTCGAATTAACGGTTAACGACGTTAATGTGCGACGATAATAGGAGCGAAAGTGATGGAATTTTCGGATTTTACATTGCGATCTTTAATTCTTTTCCTCTTTTCTTTTCTTTTTCTTTTCTTTTCAATCGAAGCGAATATATAATACCCCGATGAAGATATGGGCGAGTAACGAGGAAAGCAGCTTTGTTTCGAAACCCGTTTCTGACTTTCCGTCAGTTTGATGCGCAGCCATCCCCCCTCTCCCTCCCTGGAACACTGGGTTCTCAGTATTTTCCATGCCATTTTATCGACACCAGTCAGTCTGGCGAAGAGACACCACCGCCAGAGTAGTTTCCCCGGGTGTGGGTCATGAATTTGTGAAATTGGAAAGCTGTCTGTTTCTCTTCTCTCCCTCCCCCTCCTCCATTTTACACTTTCCTCGTTTCCCCCCGTTTTTTTTCACCCATACACTTCTTCCTCCGCGAGGGACAAAGGGACAATCGGGAATATTCTTGGAAATATTCGGAAGAATACGTCGATACGATATATTATCTCTTCCAGTTTCAATTTTCAATTCTCGGCGATCGACGTCGAAAAAAATATCGCGCTATTTGTCTCAGAAGAGTTTAGACGGAGTGTAATACGTTTCAGGGTCGAAGAGAATGGTATTCGACGAAGCGAGTAATTTTTATCTCTACCCGTGAAAAAGTAACTCGTTCATACGATCACCGCGTTAGAATTCCAATTTCGTCGGGTATCCGCGTGCGTGGATAATTGAAAAGCAACTCGGGTTATAAAGCTTACGAGGTAAACGGGATAGAGGAGAGAGAGAGAAGTTTTCAGATTCTCATTGGTATTCATTAAGTTAGTCGGCGTCTTTCTCCCTCTCGTGGTTTATCCCTGTCTTTGATCCATGTTTCTTAACTACATTGTACGTTGTCTATGTTCGTTTACGTCCGCCATAGGATTGGCCGCCAACTTTTATCCGCGAAACATCTCTTACATTTTTACGTACGAGGTGGCTAATTCATTGGCCATCATATCTTTCTATCGCGAATTCATTTGCACGGATAATATATCGCGTACAAATTGTTCCAAGGATTCTTTTCACACATCTTTTTTCTTTCAATTTTTCAACAGGATCAATTTTAGATGCGAGTCGAGGAATAAGCGAAATACTTCTCAAAAATAAGAGAAGATAACTAGGGCAATTAACAGGCAATCTAATATTCATATTAGCATCCATAATTCGTTTATCTCATCTTTGATATCTAGACTTTTTTTCTTTCTCTTTTTAACTCATTTTTTAATATTTGCACGCGACACGGATTATCGGTTGCGTTCGCCTCGATCCTCGAATTAAGCTTTTAAAACCGTTCCTGTCGCTAATCGAATTCCATTTCATGCCGTCTTTCGAACACGTGAATCGCAACAGTTTCGCAACTGTCGGGAGGTGCAAAGGGGGTGCGCTTCGCTCGTGATTGCACGGGGATCGCGTGCTCGCGTGTTATGAACATTAAAGCAGTTTGGCCGATTACGGTGCTCGTATCGAAACGTAAAAAAAAAAAAAAAAAAAAAAGAAAAGAAAAGAAAGGGAAAAAAAGGCTCGTATCTCTCCTATACGAAATCGTTCTATTCTTGGCCGAGATTTTAACGTAACGAAATTGCTCGTGACACGAATTACCGTTTTAGGACGGTATAATTCCTTCGATAATTCCGTGCCTTCTAAATAAGGCTTGCACGATCGATATACAAGTATACAACCGTATTATTATTATTATTAAAAATATCTGGAAATATTCGAAAAAAAAAAACCTACAAATAAATAAAAATTGTTCTCGTACGAGAAACGATTTTATCCAATTTCATTTCAAGAATAAATGAAAGATGTATACCATAGTTTCGACATCTCGAGTGTTGAAAATTAAACGATAATTAACGATAATTAAACAAGTGTTAAGTAATCGAATCGTTGAGGAGAGTAATGCGTGTATAGGGATATATAGGTTGAAATAGGTCGTTTAATCGAACGTGTAGCAGAAGTGAGCCGTTTCCCCGGCTGACATCGGTTTCGTGGAGGGAGAGCACATCTTGTACGAGAGATTCGATAAAGTACATAATAAAATACAGTGGAACGACGACGTGGATGGGGATTGGTCACGACAACGTGCAATAATGTCGTTCCTTCGACAATTTCTCGGAAAGAGCAGGAAATCCGCCACGATGGAACAAAGTGGCGGGGATGGCGCGCCGATATTTTCTCTCGAGAATCGAAGAGAGAGGCGAGCGAGGCATATTAATACGACCGAAAAAAAAAAGGGAAGAAGAAAAAAAGAAAAAGAAAAAAAGAGGAAAAAAAAACTAAAGGAACAAAATATTTTCGTTCTCGTTTCGTCGAGAAAAATCAATTTCGTGGATGTGTTTGTCCCGAAACGGGATTCCATATCGAAATCTATCGATCGTTTGAGAGAGAGAGAGAGAGAGACAGATAGAGAAATGACAGAGAGAATGACAGTTTTTCGCCGATAATACTGCCAAAGATGGTGATATACCGGCGGGTCGCCACGACGATAAATCGAAACGTATCATATTAAAATACCCGTTCCATATGGATATTCCTATTTCATGCTGTCCGTTTTTTCGCTGAATTTATGTTCGCCAGACCCTCGAATCCATCGACACAGATCCTCCATTTCCGAGACGTCCATTTCCATCCTACGATCTTCTTACGATTTTTAAAAATTATCTCTCGCGAAAAGATGTTCGTTTCTTATCGATCATTATTTATGGATGTGTATACATATATAAAACGACGCGTGGAAGTATTTTTTTTTTTTTTTTTAATACTTGAAAATATATATTTCGCGTGTTTGACATGTTTGATGTACGAGTGGAGAGAGAAAGAGAGAGATGGATTTGTTAATCGATAACAGTTTTCAAAATTCGTAACCGTTGCCAACGTTTCTCGTTACAAATTAAGTTATACAGCTGGTCGAAGAGGTTCTATTGGTTCTGTTCTATTTTATCACGAACGAGCAAATTGGTTTCGTACAAGATTCGTGTAAACCGGACTTTTAATCCGGTTATTACCCGGTTAGTTGTACACTGGAACAATGGAAACGAATATTGGTAGGCATTTAGACGGAAGTATCGGATGCCAATGAGAATTTATATGCACACGCACGCGCGTGTTGTAAAGTATAATTTCGGTATGAACATGCTAATGCATGCTATTGGATCGGGTATATTGTTTGTATAATAAAGCGTACCAATTTATGAACATCGTATACATTTGAACGAGAGTATAGAGTGATATTTGCTCGATTTGACTTGCTTTATCGTCGTCGAAACGGTTCGTATCGTAATTTAAAAAAAAAAAAAAAGAAAAGAAAAATTGAGCGTTGCGAAAACTATCGTTGAGTTGAGATTTTTATCGATAGATGAAACGGTGTATAATTCGCAAGGAAAGAAATTTAAATCGTTTAGAAACGAAGAATCAAAGATCACTTGGGAGGGGAGAACGAATTTTTTCCCCCTTTTCTTTCGTTTTGCTAACGTTAACCAAGATTGTAAAGAAAGTTTTAATTAGAAAAAAAGTCTGGTCCATCGGTGGAGCAGTGTATCGAATGTCGTTACTTGGGTTGCGTGGGTCGTCTTTCATTGTTTCATCTCCTCAATCGAGACGAACGGATGTCCGTCGCCGCTGTCTGGAGGATTTTTAATTAATTGTCCGGGTTAATTGAGACGCGGGAGAGAGAAAGAAAGAGAGGGAGAGAGACGAGTAAGATGAGACGACCTCCTTTGGAGGATGCGCTCGTTTCGCAAACCGGGTAGGTATAAACGTAATTTACATTCCACGTATTGCCGGGAACATCCACTTGTAAAAAGCTTGTCCAATATTTACCCTTGCCTTTTAAAAGGGTTGTCCCTAATTGCGAGGGAAGTCTCTCCAAAGAAAAGGAATAATATCCCTTTCATAACTTGGAATTTTCGAAAAAAAGGGTCAGGGGCGAGATTGCTACTCGCTTTACTTCTCTCTTTACTCTAATAATAATAGTCTCAACGATTTATACTTTCTACGATTTCAAATTCATCACATTTATACATATCCATCCATCATTCATTTTATCATTCGATCATTCGTTATTCGTTCACAGATTCTTTCGTTCAATTTTCATTTTCTCGCCATTATTATATCCTTTGTTCGATCCTTCTTCTTTTCTTTTTCGACCTTGAACAAACTCGGTTCATCCCCTTCCATGTTTTCCACAATCTTATCTACAAATTTAAACGTCGCGGTATTTCTAATTATCCCCACGTACGGGAGGGGGAGGGATATATAATTGGTGGCAAGTGGAAGGAAGGAAGGAAATTTCTTCTGCTCGCTCGAGATCGGTATAACTCTCGAAATCTCTTCCCGACTGATCATTAGCCGTGGCTCGTAATCGGATTACCACTTTTGATCCCTTGGTATCTTGCGCTCGCGCAAGAATACATCTTTCTATTCTCGGGAGGATCGCCGATGTTATTATGTCTTGAATTTTGAGCTGGATTCCGAGCAAGAAAATGTAATCACTTGGAAAAGGATTTCGACCAGGGATCTCGATCGTCTCCGCTAATGAGGTATCAATCTTTATTAATTCTGACCTAATTGCTCTCTCTCACTCTCTCTTCTTTTTATCGGAGGAACAATTCTTCCGTTGGCCGAGACGTTTCCTTACGAGAATCTTTATTTTTTCTTCCCCCTCCTCTTCTCATTTCATTTTCTCATCGCTTCACGACTTCGATGAGATTCGGATTATTTATTTCCGGGTGGGAAAATTGGTGGAAAGTCTCGGTGGAATTGAAATTTTCCTACGGTTGAACCGATTTCGGGGAAGTGCGTTCGAAACGAAGCAGGTGAGAGAGGTAGATAACGGTAACGAGACGAGGTTCTCGGTTTCCGTTTAACGAGGGAGCGATATTTCTACGATTTCTACGATTTCTTCCTATGGATGCCGATTCAAAGAAGCGATTCTTTCGTATCTCCGTATTTTCCCGGTAAATTTCCACGAAAGTCGATTTCCACGATTATTGATATCGATTCGGACGAGAGATTAATAGGATAGATGGCGAGATTTTTTCCCCGTCCCGTTCGATTTTTCGAGATCGAACATTTGATCTCGAGGGGGGGTTGAAACACTTTTTACTACGGATTTTTCAAGCGTTCCGTTCGATTATCGTATTCGATGCGCGGACAGATTAATTTGGAAATTTTTTTTACCTTTATTTTACACTTGTCAAAAGCAGCGGCGCCCTTATTAAGTTTCGATTGTTCGGGGACAATTGGGGGCGGCCGATCGTTTTCGAAGTGACGCGAGTCTTGGCGGCCGCGTGCTATATATCGGTGATAATTTTGCAACCACTCGTCGACGACGAACAAACGCGAGGTCGAAAGAATTTAATTGGGCGACGTCGCGTCGATGATTCGAGAGTTATTCGTTTTAATGCGTACAATGCATATAACCGCGGGGGAGGGAGGGGACTCTCTGTATTTTTCTCGATTATTCGTTGTAAGAGCCCTCGATTCCATCTGGGTCATGTCAGCCCCGCTGACTACATCCTGACAGGACAATACATCAGGATTGACAATGGTACGATTTCGCTTGACATCTGTTTGTCCTTTTCTATCTCTTTTTTCATTCTCTTTTGTTCCACTCTTTTTTTTTTCTTTTTTTTTCTTTTTTTCCTCCATTCCCTCTCGTTTGTTTCCCGGTAAATCGGCCGTGTCGGAGAAACTTTTCGAACACTGGGTGCATTGTGCGATGGTTCCTCGCGAAAACGCTCACAAATTATCTTTTCTCTCTCTCTCTCTCTCTCTCTTTCTCGATACATTCGTCCTCTCTCGCTACTAGTTTCCAGTTTTATGATTTTCCATAACGTTTCGCGAATCGCTTTATCTCGCACGAAAACAAAGTTTGGACAAAGTTTTTTATACGAGTTCTAATATTTATTCCTTCTTTCTTTCCGGCAAACCAGTGCTCGTGCTTTTTCTCGTGCACCGCAAAAAACAAGAAAGAAAGGATCGAGTTTGCTTTGAACCGGAACTTGCGAACAACAATGACCAGCTTTGTTATACGTTCCGCGATAAACAATTCCGTTTCACGGTACGCTCGTGAATGTTTCGCAAAGGACCACGGTCCACGAGAAGTTAGCTGACGACCAATACATTCGTCAACAGTTTGCCAAATAGTTGAAAGGAGAATTTATTTTTTTTCTTCCACGACGATGCCCTCCTTTTAACCGTATCTTCTCCTTCCTTGAATATATGATCGACGCTCCACGATTCTCACGATTTTGCGAATCACGTATTTCCTTTATAAAATTGATATAGATCAATTTTAGATATGAACGAAAATTTTCCATTCCAATTTATGAATCGAATAATAACTTTTGTAATTTTCCTTCGACAAATTTTATTTAGGAAAATAATAGATTGTTCCGTTTTTATTCGATTAATTTCTTTTCCTTTTTTTTTTCTTGCGCTTACTTAAGATCGCATCGCTCCATTTTATTATATATTTTTATCATCGTCCCTTCTTTCGATTTCACAGCGAGAAATAAATTTTCCTCGTCTTAGTTCTTTCTTCGCCTACGTCTCTGCGTACGCGGTAATTGTCTCTCGCTTCGGTGTATACTCGTTAAACGCGATAAACAACTCTCCAATCCCCCTCCCCCCTTCTTCGTACACTTTTCTCGCCGTGCAAACTCGTCGTATACTCGAAACGTGTACGGATACACGTGGACGGTGTTGAGGTGTAAGAGGAGCAGGCTACGAGCAGGGAACGCGGTCACGGTGCCGGTTCGTAATCAAATTTGCATTTTAAGCCGTTCCCCTTCCTCGTACGTACGCAGACGTACACACGTGGAAACGAGTGTTGAGCCCACCGCCACGAAAACTCGCCCATCTCGGGCAATTTATCTTTTCGGTGGCGTTCGCTGGATTAACGTCTTCTTGTCGGACGAATAATTATTCCCCTCTTTCCTCCCCCCGTCTGTTTCCCCTTATTTACACGGTAATCGTGAAATCCCTTCTCCTCCCCTTGCGAATTGATAAATTAATCCTTCTCGAAGGTATTATCCGTCCTATCCTTTTTTTTTTTTTTTTCTGGAAATCTGGATTAATTTAGCGAGATCCTTTGGAATCTCGCTCGTCGCATTTTAAAGATTCCGGATAGAATTTTTTTTGATAGATAGAGGAGATCGTACGATTGTTTCTTTCGTTGCGATTTCATTTCGTGTAACTTATCGTAAAGGTTTTTAAAGTTTCATTTCGATCAAGGAGAGGATCTTGAAGAGAAATGAAAATTTCAAAAAATGAATGTAACACAAATATATTTCTCAAGTTATCGAATCCCTTTCTCTCTCTAATAAAATGTAGGATATTTCAAAATTGGCTTGGAAATTACTCGATGAAGCATTCGTCGAAAATTGGTGATTTTCGTCCCCTCTCGATATTTTTTTCTTCTCTCCTCGATCGTAAATATCCAATCGTGTATGCATTTTTCTCGGGAAAATGTTTTGGCGTTGAGATAAACTCGTTAAATCGCGAAAAAAACGAAAAATTTAAATATGGCGCGTTGTTTTGGGCGAGAACGGGCCGCCATTATCGTTGCTCGCGCTCGAAATTGGTCAATTCGCCTGTGAAAGTTTGCACAGCTCTGTGAAACGCGCGCGCGATGAAAATAATCACGGTCCGAGGATTATTCGTTGGCGCCATTATCGAGGACGATTACGAAACCGCGGGACAGCCGTGAACAATGGTTCTCGTTGATCAAACGGTTACGTATCATCGACCGGTCACGACTAATTAGCGTGATTGCGACCAAAATACGAGAGCCCGATCCATACTCGATCCGGCTCGAATTATGAAATCGGCTTCGTTAGATAATTGATCCAATTTCCCATTGACGCGGCGAATTATCGAGATACACCGAGCCAGGTCCACCGCTTTGTCCAACCTTTTGTTTGATCCAACATTTTTCCCCTCGATAAAAGGAGAATGTACGACTCGAATTGGAGCTTCGATTTTCTTGTTTGCGATTGAATTTATCGATTTGTTTACATTTCAGAAACGGCAACGCGGATGGAAATTGTGAAAGAAGAAACGAACTGGAGGCGTTTAAAAAACTGGAGGAGAGAGAGAGAGGGAGAGAGAGAGAGAAATCGATCGCAATAATAAAGCAACGAAGGCACGGGCGTGGGTTGATTTTTCACCCTGTTGGAGAGGAAGACAGGCAAGGGTGAGATTTGACTGACGACAATTACGGTTACCACGCGATAATCTTTGATGGTTCGTCGATTGGTGGCATAAATCCTCCGTGGGGGGGAAGGGAGGTGATAATAATAAAATATATTAAATCTTGGGCCGTGAACCGAGGAGAGGAGGTGGAATTAATCTCGTCGACGTCTGCTCGAATTATGATATTACGAAATCTGTTATACAAGCCGAGGGAAGTCGATAAGCGCTCTTCAACCCGGTGAACGACATTCTTAATGGTAATCAGGGGGGAGAGGAGAGGAGCGACTCTTGGAGTCTAACGCTCGTCGAAGGAAGAATGATATCCGTTCTGACAAATATAGGTTGCGGTAGATTCGAGACAAAATCCGTGGAAATCCATCGACAAACGAAGCCAGGTGTTTCCTATTTCCAGCCAGGCGTGAAAACACGCCCTAAAGATATCCCCGTGTATCTCGCCGTACCGGAAACCGGGAGAGAGAGAGAGAGAGAGAGAGAGAGAGAGAGAATCCTTTGTCCTCGAAGAATGCAACGAGGAGGATGTTTGGTAGGCGGTGGGATTCCGTGTGCGAAGAATCGAGAGCGAAAATGAAACTCGTAATTGAAAATTTTCACTCGTGGAAAGGGAACATTTTCGAGCGAAAATGTTGTACTTTTCTCTCTCTTTTTTTTTTTTTTTTGGGAAATTTTTATACATTAGGCTTCTTTCGATCCTCTTCGAAACGATATAAAATAATTAAAAAATTCGTTCGACGATGCGAAGATATTCAAGGATCGTTCGAAAATCGTTTTTTTAACGAAAGTTAAAATCTCTTCCTTTAATAAGAGAGTTGAAACAATAAATCGATATATCGACTATTCTAACGATATCGGTTCACGTTTTATCTTATCTTCTTCGCTTTCTAATTTATTTTAAAGATCGATGAATTGTTCAATTATCTGATTGGTTTCAGATCAATGGAAGTCTCGTGATAACGAAAACGATACGGAGGAGAAGTATCTTTAACGTGTCCTTTTTTTAGACATCGAATCTTTGAAATTTTTCGAGCGTGAAATCGGAAGGCACTCGATATACCCACACGCGTAGCTCGAAATTCCGGGCGCACATTTGCAAATAAGCACACGATACTTTTGATTCCGGGGCGTTTCACCCTTCATAGGGCTTCCCCCAATCGTTGGTTCATTCGGTATTCCGAATCGGCTTTCTTTGAACCTGTCAAAAGGAGAGACAGGGGTTGCGGATCGGCTTTTCGCGAGGCTTCTTCGTTTCCTTTCTCGTTTAATCATCGTTCACGATCGGGGGAAACGCGTTTGTGTGTTAGCTCCGCTTTCGCGAAAATGGAACTAACTATCGCGCAAAATTTGAATTTCAAAATTCAACTCGCCAATTAATTAACCTTCTTCCCTTCTTTCGAACAGGTTCGAACTGATTAATTATCGAGCAACATTAACGAGATTCACCCGTAAATAGATTTAATTATTGGTAAATAACACGAGTAAATCGAGATAAACTCGAAAACGAGAGGGAGAATTTTGAAAATTCGTTGGAACTCGGACAGCGAAAGAGAAAAAGAACGAGAGAAAGAAGCGAACGTTTTATCGAAACGTGCTTTTCGCCATATCTCGCGTTCATAAGACGCGTCGAAACGCGTAGATTCTCTTCTCCAAGAAGATTCCTCTCTTTTATCTCGACGAAAGCCCCCTCCCTCTCCTTTTTTCGAATTCGTAATGGGATTAACGGGTCGACGCATAATTCTCGAGAAGTTGATTTCCCTTGCACGCGCGCTCTTTCATCGAGAAAGAGAGAATAAACTGGCAAAGAAGGAAAAAGCGGAAAAAGAAAGGAAAAAGAGAAGAGGAGCTTATCTCTCACCTTGTCCCTGATTTCCTGTCGCATCTTCTCCCGTTCCTCTTCCATTTTGCGGTGTTTCTCCTTCCTTCGCTCCTCAGCCTCCCTGATGGCTTCTTGCCTCTCTCTCTCGGCCTCCTCTTCCTTCTCCTTGTCATCTTCGTCTCCGCCTTCGCCACCAACGGCTCCTGTCGAAACAAAAGAAAACACGACGCGTTTACTTATCGCAGTTCCACCTCTATTTCCTCCCCCCCGTCTTTCGCCCCGGGAACGGGATAATTAGTTTTAGCGTGATTAAGCTAAGATTCGAGCTTGCGATATAAAAAGGAAAGAAAAAAAAAAAAAAAAAAAAAAGAAGAAAAAGAAGAAGGGATTCTCCGCTCCGCTTCGCCCGATGGTAATTTAACCCTCCTTCCATTTCGGTTATAAGCAAACCATCGGGATAATAGGCGACGGGTAACTAACGGTTTACTCTTGGGAGCAAACATTGTAAATCAGCTCTGTACAGCTCTGCCTCGCTATTCCCTCCGAGTTTGTAAGCTATCGCTGACGACCGGTGCTCGTCAAACTTGCGAACACGAAAATAATTTCGCTTTTCGGAGAGCTTAGATTACCTTTCTTTCCATCTATGAGGCCAATATTAAAGACAAGCTCACGGATATCTTGACGTGTTATTTGAAATATTTGAAAAAGAATATTTTATAGATATTTTTTAACTCTATTTATAGAGTTTCATTCTCTGTATAGTAAAAATCAAATCCATAGATGATTTGTGTTTAAAAGTTAAGTTCGTAATAAAAGAAATTTGGATTAATGGAAAAATCGATCGAAGAGTTTCGAACACGAGTTTCTTTTTTTAGGGAAACTCTTCTCGAGAAGCGATTTTCCGATTTTTGAAATTAATCTCCTTCGAATTCACGTTCACGATCATTGACAAGATCGAAGATATGAAAGAACGGGAAAGAGAAGAAGGGGGAGAAATCGGTGGCGTTTCACTCGGAGGGGGGGGAGGGGGTTGGACGGCCTTAACGAAGTTTTATTAGTTTACCGAAAGATTAAGCGGATTCGCGGAGAGTTGCTTGCCTATTACTCGTTCAACCGCTCCTAACGAGGGTGGATCCGAGGGGAGGGGAGCGTTCTGCGAGGAAAAATCGTGTTTACAACGGAAACACATCCGGCCATTCGTTTTTCGACGGAACGCGATACCCCCTCGTTGCCCTCTTCCTCTTCGTCTCTCTCTCTCTCTCTCTCTCTCTCTATATATATATATATATATATATATATATAGAAATATGAAAGTTGTTTGCGAATCTGTTAGCCGGCCGCCTCTTAACTTTTCCCTCGTTCATCCTCGTCCGACGGGAGGAAATATTAATGGAAAACAAAGGGAAATTTGTCACGCGTAGCGCTCTTTTCTTTCGCAAATATATCTCGTCGGTGTGATATTTACGCGAGTGTAAAAAAAATGGCGATCACGATGCGAACTCGTTGGCGAATTTTTTTACACACAATAAATTCGTATGATTTGCTTGCTGTCCAATGATTATGAAAAATTCATTAAGATACGTCCAATTTTACTTTGTAACGTTTGTAACGAGAACATTCGATTATTATCGTGGATTTAAATTTTTGAAACGATCGAAGCTACGTTTTATAAAGTTTTCCTTCCATATGGATTTCTAAAATGCTTGGCAGAGGAACGAAATTAAAAAAGAAAAAAAAAAGAAAATAGAGTTTGAAAAATTTGAAATGATTTAAAGGGAGATTTAAAGCGAAGGCATCGCGTCAACCTGATGTTATTATTCGCTCACATGCCCGTCATGCTTAACATCAAACCTCCACGCACGAGACGTGACAGGTCTCTATCGAGAGTGGGATTCGAGCGACAGGATTTTCATGAACGAGACTGGTTTGTTTTTTTCCCCTCTTTGTCACGAGAGAAAGAGAGAGAGAGAGAAAAAAATACCTCAAATTGCTCATCAATCAGAGGAGGAAGAGAGAGATTCTCGAAATCTCGTCGATACGATAGGTGGGAGAAAAAAAGAAAGAGGGAAAGAAAGAAATAAGTAGAATCGGAATCCCCGGAGAAAGAATATTCCAACGTGTATAATGTTGGCAATATCGGTGAGCACAGAGAGAGAGAGTCGAAGGGAAACGAAAGGGATTCGTCTTTCCTGGTGGTGTCTGGCGGAGAATGATGTGCCAGGACCTCCGGGCTCGAGGAAATTAATACTACTTCTGTCCCGGCGCCGTCTACCATTTTCCCTTTTCTTTGCGTGCTATCTCGTCCCTTCTATTTGCAGTGTTTCCCGCAGCACTGGTTTTCCGCCACGGTGGAAAGGTACTTTGAAGTCCGAGCCAGAGACGACGTTCATTCTCCGCATTCTCCTCCCCTCTCTCTCTCCCCCCCTCCCCATTTCTGTTTTTATCCCTCCACCTGACTTTCGCCCGACACCATACCCTTCTTTCGTTCTTTTTTTCTTCCTTCCTTCCTTCCTTCCCTCCCACCTGTGAATTCCAAGAATCGAATAATTCGTTTCGAATATTTAGTTTACCCTTCGTATATCGAGCAAAATCGGAGAAAATTTTTTTATTCCGATATTCCGTTTTCCGTTTTCCCCCTCCGCGAATATCAGAATAATAAATTAGGATAAGATTAATCGAATTGGATCGAATCGATCCAACCTGTTCTTCTCGTAAATTCGAAGGAAATTCTCGAAGAATTTATACTATTTTTTAATTTAATTCCTCTTTTACTCCTACTCTTTTCTCGCGAGAAATTTTTGTATAATCGTCGTAATCCCATTTATCACGTTGGATCAACTTATCTCGCAAATTATTCATCGAAACGAAATCTGTCCGGATTGCTTCTTTTTCCCTTGCAGGCGAAGAGTAGATAATTAGAGGCCGTTACAACTCGCGTATTATCGTTGGAAAGCTCGTTTCGTTCCTTTTTTCTTTTTTATATATATATGTATGTACGTGTAGGTTGCGCTTTGTCCGATTAATTAATTACGCTAGTTGGTTTTTAACGCTACGCCACTTAATCGTTCCTCTCCGCTTGGCCGGTGCACGTTAAGCGTCTTTATCTTATCGTTTGTACACCGTGCCACGGATGAGTTTGCATTATCGCACGGTTCTTCTCTTTTCCTTCGTCCATCTCTTATCTCCATTTCTTAGCTCTTCGACTCTCCTCCCCCCTCGTCGAAGAATGGGGGCGGAGGAGCGGACGAACGGCGGCCTCTCGAAAAATTCGTTCCACACGGGGGGATGAAAATAAAATCCACTTATCTCTTTGTCCACTCGACCGTACGTTCGTTCGTTCGTTCGTTCGTTCGTTCATCCATCATGCCGGGCTTTAATTAAATTTACTTATTTCACTTGACACTGATCTCCGCCCGTCCCTCCATCCTCCGCCATTCTTCCATTTTCTCGAATTCGGCCTGGCCTAGTTCATCCTGTCAAACCTGATCCCGGTCGGTTCGCCGGATCAAACGATGGTTTAAAAAAAAAAAAAAAAAAAAAAAAGAAGAAGAAATTGGTATGCGTTCCCCGTAAATCGAACTATCGTCTGTCCCCCCTTCGAATCGAGCGAAACTTCGATACTTTCTAATTTCGATCAAAGAATTTATCGAAAAGTTCCATTTCCTTTGACTCGAGAATATCCTTTCCCTCCGCTCTTCCTCTTCTTCTTCCTCTTCCTCTCGGCCATACTTACTTCCATGTAATATTTCTTCTAGTACGATTATCCGGGCTATTCTTTCGCCAAGGTTGTTCCTTCCACCGCGCAAATGATTCCTCCAAATGGTCGTAGGATGAAAATAAAAGGAGAGAGGAAAAAAAAGAAGAGGAGGAAGAAGAAGAAGAAAAAGAGGAGAGAAAAAAAAAAAAGTTTTTCACGGCGTCATTTTGTTGGCTCGATTTACGAACGGCGCCGCTCATCTACGCGGAACATCATCTCCCGGGTGCAATCGTACAACAAGAACGGCCATAATGGCGAACGAGGACAATTGTCCCCGGTGCAAATGGAGCGACGAAGGAGGAACATTGTCATTTGCGCCGACATTTTCAGCGGATCCGCTGTCGTTTCGCGCCATGGCGCCGAGATCACCGTCAACTGAACGCGCACAACGATCCACACTTTTACTTTGTCTCGTCTCATCGATCTTTCCCCCAACTTTCTCCCTCCCTCCCTCCCTCTTAACGACTCCAACAACCTACTCGTTTCTTCATTTTTCTTCTCATTTTCATTCTTGATAATTCCTTAATTATCATCAACGTTAATTAATTCTGCAACTGTTCTCCTTCCGCCCCGTTTAACAACATTTCGAGGATTAAGTTTCACTCTCTTTTACTACCACCCCTCGCATAAATTCTCGTCGATCGTTCATTCTCGCGATTTATTGGGGGGGAATGAAAATAAAAAGGAGGGGGAAAAAATTTGAATTCGAGAGATTAGCCAGATAATCGATCGATGATAAACGCGAATTTCTACGCGAATTATGGGAAGAAAGGGAGAGGGGGGAGGGGAGGAAGGGTTACAGGGTTGGAGATTGGTTTTCGTTGGTTTCCATTTCACCGCGGCACGTGGATGATTACCGATGACTGTCGAGGCCGCCGTTGTTTCCTTTGCGTTGCACCCTTTATACTTGCTACCGCTTTCTCCCGCCCCTTTTCACCCGTTACCAGCGGGGAACACCGGTGAATTTGTCCCGACTTTTCCATATTGTCGTTGTCGTTTGGATCGCGGACGAAAAACAATGACGGCTCCGCTCGAGAAAAATCGCGAGCCGTGGATTTTTCCATTTTTTTTTTCGCCCCTCCCTCTTCCCCCTCGCATTCTCCTTCTCGAAATTCTCTCGTCCTCCCTTTTGTTTTATATATTCCGCGGGTTGTTGGTCCGTGAGTTTTCGTCGAAAAAAAAAAAAAAGGGGGAGAAAGAATTAGGTCATTTTTTTTTTTTTTTTTCCAAAAGAAAACCACCGACGTGTATCGAATATTCGCGAATTTGGATCGCGGGTTATATTCGATTTATCAATTCGTCCATCCATCCATTCTCGCATTTCTTAAAATGTGTCTAAAAGTGACAGCGAAACATCGATTATTTCGTCGAAGGAAATAAAAATTTGTACGAACGATAAATTGTTCGAAAAGATTCGACTTTCTCAACTTTGTCTCTCTGGGGAAGAACGTTACTAACGTTTCGAGTTGAAAAAAAAAAGAAATGAATTATTTAACGAACGCATAATTAATCGTGCAAACGAATCGCCTGGAAACGTAAGACTCTTCAACTCGACTCGAGGAAAAACGCAAGAATTCTCTTAAACGAAATAAAAAAAAACTCGCCAACGAGGACCAAGATTCAATTTTTCCGAAATGAAATAACCCCGAGAACAATATTTTTATATCCTTTTCCCATACGAAAAGTGTGTGTTGGAATTGAAAACGAGAAGGAGGGAGCGACTCGTTGAACCGCGCCTCTTCTACTCTTCTTCGCGTAAAAATGCTAGAACGATTTTCACCGGCGTTGGTGGGTGATGATGATGATGCAACGCGGCCAAGATTACGCGTCACGTATCCTGCGTTGCGAACGCGGACACGCCTCGGTGATAATTCGGCGATAAATAAACAAACGTTAATTGGAGGGGTGACGAACGAGCGACGAGGGAATGTATACTTTAATTATAACCATAGCCGCGTGCATGCCGGGAGGGATGGAGTTTTTTCTCTCTTTTTTTTTTTTTTTTTTTTTTTAAGAGGCGCCCGTAATCATTAAGGATGGACCGTGGGAAAAGGGGGAAAAAAGAAGAAATTATTATTTTTCTTTTTTTTTTTCTTTTTTCTTTTCCCTCGAAAGCCGGATTTAGCATCGTTTCGCGTAATGATCCGCGTGGCGCGGAACAAAAAGCTAGCTGACTCTTGGCCTACATGCGAACAAGGGAGGGAGAGAGGGAGGGGAGGGGAGGGGAGGGGAGACTCGTAGTTGACTCGTTCCTCTCCTCGCTCGGAATATCGACCAGGAACGGCGGTGGATGACTCCATCGCGCCCGCTTTTAAATCATCGTCGGGGTATTGAAAACGTGGAGGCCGAGACGGGTCAGTGAGGATGGAGGAAGATGGAGGAGAGATCGGCGAGAGATAGAGAGGTTTGGTTTCGATTCGGTTTCGCGGGGGAAATTAATGAATTCTTCGAGGAACCGGTGAAAAATTATTCAGTTTGACAGCGGGGCTGGATTCGCCTGTTCTCGACGGAGAGAAATGCGTGTCTTAACTCTGCGATGCACGTGGAAGGGACGAGGCTTGAAAAAGGATGAATGGAAGGATGAATCGTTCGTTTTTTTCGAATTTCGCGATATTTGGAAAAACGGATGGAGAACGGTTGAACGGTTTCGTTTTTCAAACGAAACGGCACTTTTTTCGCGGCCCGCGATGGAAAATGGCGAAGCTCGCCAAGTGCGAAAAATCCAGTCGCCACCAGGAGCAACTTTTTCCCTCGACCGAAAAAAGTTGGGATTCGGTACATCGTTTCCATCCAAATACGAGAAAATATTTTCTTTATCTTAAATATTTTCTACGTTAAAGGAGAAATTTAAGGAAGCAACAATGCTTCCAATCCTCTCTCTCTCTCTTCACGTGAACGTTGAATCAAGAAAATTTTTATCCCGTCTCGTGACAATTTTTTTTTTACGGTCACAATTAAAAACGGAACTTAAATTCATTAATTAATAAAAGTAAACTGCTTTGGGGATCACGAGACAAAGAGATCGAAGCATTTCCTCCCGAAGCATCGTTCGACCGAAAGTCGAACCGTCCTCCATCGTGATTAAATAGCTCCGCCAAGAGAATTTTCTGACTTTGGCAAGAAAAAAAAAAGAAAGAAAGAGCGAACGATTTTTCGATTTTTCTTTCTCTCACTCTAACGGGCGAATTCTTGCCGTCCAACGAGACGGGGGAGAAATGGAAGAAGAGGGGTCAGGTATGCGGGTTTCAACACTTTTGTCTGATAAAATGAAATTCTCCGGCAATCGTCTGAGAATTTCATCGTTCCTCCTTCTTCCCCCTCCCTCTCGGAGGGGGAGGTAAGGACATCGTAGGATCGGTGAAAATGTCGGGTGTAAGATATTCGGTTGGCACGTTACGCGATCGTGTAGAACGCACGAGAGAGAGAGAGAGAGAGAGAGAGAGAGAGAGGAAAGGAAAAAAAAAGGAAAAGGGGATAGGTCAGGTATTTCGAAAGCTGGGGAAAAGAGAAGGACGGAGGATTACGAAGGGCGGTTTTATTTGTCGAAGGGTGATTTTAATTACTGCGCATAACGATACGGGTGGAAGCATCCGGCTCCAAAGAAGAAAAATATATTTTGCCGGATGGGAATTCCATTCGTCCAATTAATGTGTAATTAATAAATCTTGTTCACTCGATTCCACGTGTTTATCTTTTAAATATTGTGTATTTGCGATAATTTCAACCGGTTGAAGCGCAATCAATTTCGAGGCTCCCCTCGCTAATCAAACAGTTACGGTATTATAATATTGTGTCGACAGACAGAGCGAAATGAGATTGAATTCGAATCGGTTTCCACGGATGCACCCCTCGAATGCGACTCTTTCTGCTCGAAGATTGAAAAATATCTAATTTCTTTTAATCGTTGATCAATCGCGAAACTTTATCAACGAGAAACGTGACATTTTTTCCCCCAAATATCCAATTTTTCTTTTCTCGTCACCTGTAAAAGTGTCCACCATTTTTCTTTCTATTACAATTATTAATTCTTCCTCGACTTTTAAATGCCAAATAAAAATTCCATCACCGACTGGATGACTCTCAAATGAAACTATCTCGAAATGAAACTATTTTATCATGAAGATCTTTATCGCGAAGAAGTGAAAAAGATTCTCTCTCATTGCCCGAAATTATCACGAGATACTCGAGCTTTGTTATCAAATCGACACCGTACATCACCGCGACGAGATAGTGTTGAAGAAATTGGAAAGTGGGTCAAGATGCGGCACGTACGTGCGGAAAATTATCCGGTTGAACGAGAAGAAGAAAAAGAAGAAGAAGAAGAAGAAGAAGAAGAAGAAGAAGAAGGAGCGAAAGAGGAGAACTCGTCTCGAGGCGAGTTAAGAGAGTAAATTACTAGGTTGCGGAACAATTCATCGTGCTCGGTCACGAAATTTCTCGCGAGAAAGGTGGTGCGATGGCGGTGGGCGAACGTTTTCGAGCGAGGTTTGGATTTGGAGGAGCAGCCAATTTCGCCCGCTACCAATCATTTTAGTAAATACACGAGAGGTGGATGCTAATGAGGATAGGAATATCGGGTAGTTTCGGGTGGAAGCGGCACGTGCTAAATTACATTACATAAGTTGCGAACAGGTATCACTGCTTTAATGGATATACGCGAGTATTCTCTCCAGCATTAACCCACATCCCCCGGCCCCGCGTTTTGTTTCCACGTTGGAAATAATCCTCCGCCGCGTACCATTTCTGGCCCGTAAGTAAGAAACGAATCGTTCTTTGCATCGCTTAATTTTTTATTCATTTATTTTTTTATCGAAAACCAGCGTTCTCGAAAGAAATCGAATCGAAATTTCGAATTCCTCGTTTCGAGAGGAAAAACCATTGCTTTCGTTTTTTTGAAAAAGTTGCGAGAGAAGAAGAATATTTGTCCTTTTAAACGGCGTAAAGATCCGATCCCGTCGTCGCGGTAAGTAAGAAGCAGCCACTGTCTGCTACCGTATATATCGATCTATCTCTCTCTCTCTCTCTCTCTATTCCACGTTGTATTGGAAGTGACGTGGCTGTTATTGGAAATTGAACGAACGCGAGTCCCTTTTTTTCCCATGAATAAATAAGAATCGCGCAGTCGGTATCGGCGCGGTCCTTCACTCGAGGACGTATTCTATCGCGTTCAATTAACGCAGCCGGGATTGATCGAATTTTCTCTTCTCGCGCTTCCGCTTCGTCCCGGGCGGAGGAATACGAACTTGTTTCCGTGCTCGATGACAATTTATCGGGTCGGGGGATCGGGAAAGAAGGCGGATCTATGGGGGAGGGGGTTAGAATCAAATTTGCGATCGCAGTTTCGCACCGATTCTCGCCTCCAAGTCTTCTTCCCTTCCCTTCTCTTTGGCCTGGAAAATTCACTTGCCGAGGCGAATAATCCCCTCGTTTCCTCGGCCCAGAAGCTCCGCTTCTCCCTGCTAACCCTTAATCCATCCGAAATAGCGGGGAATAGCGGGGATGGAGAAGTGGTGGAGGCAGGCGGATTGCAGGTCTTGCAGGCGGATGCCTTTGAAATCAGCGTAAACCTTGTTTGGTCGTCAGGTGCGACACCGATGATTGGAAACGCCATATTATTGGAAACGGGCGGTGGGACACGTAGATTACACAGCGGTGGAGCTCGCCTCTCGAACGAACGTCTCTTTTCACGCTGGTTTGGTCAAGCTGTATCGGGGTTAAGTCTTGTAAAATCCAGTTAAAATGCAGATCCGATCAATGGATTCGATAACGATGCCCACGCATACACGTGTACACGATACGTTTCGAGATCGACGAGACGAGCTTCCCGTCAAACCAGATTTATGCACGCCTCGTTTTTCGCATTTGGACAGAGCACGAGAACGGTCGTCGGAACAACGAGAGCGACACCTCCGCCGCTTCAGATTTATCTCTCGTAGAAGCAACGTTTTTTCTTTTTTTTCTTTTTTTTTTCGAGAAGAAAAGAAAAAATTCCGCTGCGTTTTTTCGTTCTCATCCCTCTCATCCCTCTTTTTACAATTTTAATTCGAGCCCACCACCGATCGTTGCTCGGTTGCAACTTTCTCGCGCGCGTGTGTAAACTTTCATTAAACGTAGATTCAATTAAGCCGACGACGCGACTAGTTCCGGTAAAAGCTGATGTTCCCGTCATGAAGCTTGTGCAGATGTTTCTAACGAGCCGTTCTCGTGCCCGGACGCGATATCCACGGACACCGATCACCCCCTCGTAAACCGCCACTCTTTTATTTCGCCGATAAATTCCCCGCCCCGTTTCATAGTTGCTTTCAATTTTAAAGCCGGCGTTGAACCGTTCGGGAAGAATTGGAAATTTATAGAGAGGGGGAGCGAGAGGAGAGGGGATAGGGAAAGATATGGAGGAAATATCGTGCTCGCGTATATCGAATCGGCGAAACAACTCGCTACTCGAATCGTTTCGCATCGATTTGTACTAATGCGAGCTCGTTAATTTTTCTCTTTTTCCTCTCTCTTTCTCTTCTTTCTTTCGAGAGAGAGAGAGAGAGAGAGAGAGAGAGAGAGAGAGAGAGAGAGAGAGAAACACGATTGGAATACGTTATGTTTTCCTCTATGGCGATCGGTTTTCGATCAGACGGGAGAGGAGAGGGTACCGCATTATCCTTGGTGGCGAGCGTGCGGTATAATCCTCGGGAAGGATTTCGTCGAAAACTACGCCTGGAAGTGGGAGATTTGCATCGAAATCGGATTCAACAGCGAACGAAATCCGACTTTTCGAAATTTCGTTTTCCCGCCGAATCGCTCTCATCCCTCCATCTTCCCTTTCTCATCGTTTCTTCGAAAGCTTTGGATGAAAAGTGGGGAACGAATCGTGTCTGGATCGGTTTTTTTTCCCCCCCATGCATAAAACATTGTCCGATTATAACGAAGCAAGTCATTCGAAGTTATTCCTCTCTGGGAAACGAGGATCGAATTCAACCTTATCGATCTTATCGAGCTCTTTTAATCCCAATCTTCCCTCTCTCCAATATGAATTTCGAATAACTAAATTGTTAAATAACATTCTATCGCCTGCTCGAATAAATGCGTTTCGAGGCGAAACTTTTTCGAAATATACATTCTCAAGGATATTTTTCGTGGATAAACGTGAACAATATGGACGAGAATAATAACTAGCTAGGAGTTAATGGTCGAGTGGCGCTAGTATCGCGTCACCGATCATCGTCGTAATTTTGACTCACTCTGGGAATGTTTCGTTTAATTCGAATTGCTGACACGAATCATCGATGGAAGAAGATGCGAGGTCATACGTGACGTGATGCTCGAAATCGAACGTTTCAAAGAATCGCGTGAATCGAACGGTGGTGCTCCGTTATCATCCCGGTAATTAAATAGAAACGTTACACAGGAAATTTGGGAATTTCCTCGCACGAATTCGATAAGATCGGTTCCCCTTTGACAGGAGTGGATCGATGGGGGAGGGGGAGGAGAGGGAGAGGAGAGATGATCGGTGGAGAGTTATGGCGAGCCCATTGTCTTAAATGACCGGATCGTAATCAGTAATCGATAACCGGGCAGAGAGAACTGGTCTGACATTCACGTGACACGGTTACATCGGGCCGGTGAGGGTACGGTTGGCATAAGCGCGAGTCAAGTAGTCTTGATTAAGCCACTTTGACATAATTAACCGCATCTCTAGAATTTGCTCTCGAATCGATCGACGTCGGCCGAACTTGGACTCTATCTCCGTGGAGAACAGATGGTTCGTTAATGGAATTCACGTTTCTGTTTGCTCGTTACGTGATCAGGATATTCGCATTAACCGACGTCCACGGAGACGTATAAATAGACACCGAACGCTTCGAAATCGATTCGATCACAGATTTCCTTCGCTTCGAAAACGGTCGCAGATTCGATCGAAATTTCTTCTCCATTCTTCTCGCTCTCGAAAAACAATTTCTTCCTTCGAACCGACTTTTTAATCATCCCGTTATTTTTCGAGAGGAAACTTGATAAGATCCATCGAAGAATTCTTAAACCGGACGGGATAAATTTCCTCCAAAACCCGATTAATCTAACATCGAACTTCTTTCGAGCTTGAACTTAAAATTTTTAAAAAATTCGGAAAGTTATCATCGTTTAAGATTTTCTGGCATATACATATACGTATATGGATGAAAAAGTGGAATACGATTAGTGGAGATTTTCGCATGAAAGATGTATCGCGGGGGATGATCGATTCGCAGGGGTGAGGGAACGGGAACGACTTTGCAAATTCCGGAGAAACCGAGCAAAGTTTCCACGGGTTTGGTTTTATCGTCGATCCAGTTGAGACAAAGTTGGCGCGAACATCGAGCATCGCGTTCCAACTCGTTCTCCTTCTTCCCTCTTTTCTCGCTTCGGGGATGCCCGGCCGAGGAGCCGATCGCTTTCCGTTCCGCGAGACCTCGCGGATTGAAATATTTCCACGGAGAGGAGATATCCTTATTTATGGGCAAGATGGAGTTTACCCGGGAAGAAATAATTTCGACTCGAGACTATGTCCCGCGAACACGCCCCAACTTTGAATAAATTTCCGCCGACTAGGAATTCGGATCGTATATTTTCCCTTTCGAAGGGTCGCATCGAAAACGAGAAGTCGGAGATTTGTCGATGGTATCGCAGTTGGGAGACAGATTCGTTCGAAACGGTTTACAAAAATGATTCGATTCGATGGAAAGGTATTATTTAATTGGAAGGAAAAAAATATTTTCACGCGAATTTACGCGAACAGAAGTTATTGTTATTGTCACGTTTTTATTCCTAGCCAATTTGATTTCGAACTCGTGCGACACATATATTTAATTGGATGCCATTGGACGATCATTCTCGAGCGACGAGTGAGCTCAGCATGGTAGAACTAAAGGCACGACTCACATCTACGTAAGTTTATTCCTTTATTAAATATATATCCTTTCTCACTTGTATCTTCATTCTTGTATTGTCTCAATCGAATCAACCAATCAACCTATTCCCTGGTATTAAAATTTTCTTTCGTCACGCATCTCTTTCTCGCAAACTCGACTTTCCATCCGTCGAAGCAAGGGATTACACGCCCCGTTTCTCGACTTTTCCCCTTAAAATTTCCCCCCCCTCCTCGAGTCATTTCCATTTTCGTTAAGAACAAAGAAGACGAGAAGCCTCGCCTCTCCTATTTCGATGTGGTGAGGGGGGAGAGGATGCAAACTCTGGCCCGCCATCTCGAAAGTTTATCACCGTCTCGAGATGCATCCCTTCCTCCTCCTCCTTCAGCTCCAATTACGCGTCCTATCCCTCCCCCTTCTCGAATGTGACGAAAATCATCTCCTCCCCCGTGGACGTCTCTCGTAATTACCCCCTGGAAACTCGATACAAAACGAGAAGCGTGGCAAAGTTACGCCAGTAGCCCGCTACGTATTCAGGGCCCGTCCTAGAATTAGTCCTATTGATTGTAACCCCTTTTCTTCCCACCGATTCCGTCTAGCGGGCGATAACTCGGCTGTTGGAAAAGGGGAGAGGATGATCTCTCGTTGCGGGGATCGGGTTGCTTTGACACCGCACAATGGAGTGGTAATTCCTGTTTCTCCATCTTCGCTCCGCTTCCCAACAAGTCGACTCCCGAACTCTGCCCAACTTCTGTCTCGAGTTTCCGCGAAATTGCCGAGGCAGCCCGCTCGCTTTTCACGCCCGACTCTCGTTCGACACGTTTCCATCCTTCCCACCTAATTAACCCGATCCGATCGAGTCACCTCGACTCGAACGAGGCGTGGCCTTCAGCAGTCGAGCGGATTCAGCGGAATCATCTCTTTCGTTTTAAATCTTTTCTTATTCAGATTGTTTAAGATTTACAGTTTGAATATTTACGGATAGATTTTTAATTAAGGAAATTGATCGATTGATATTGATATTCGACGATTTTTTTTGGCTTGTTCGATACACGCTTTCGATTCGCAATTTCGATTACTTTTATCGTTAAAGGAAATATCTTGAGTTTCGCGATGGAAAGACGACGATATTTTCTTTGAAATATGGAACTCTTTGTTTCGAAGAGAGAGAGAGAGAGAGAGAGAGAAATTACTTTGGTAAGAAACTAGGGGAAACTGGGTTGAGCAATAACCTAGATACGTAAGAAAAAGGGGGCTGGCCGCCGATGCATCGAGCCATTTTTTAAATATCGCCCCGTTGGTTGGTCAACGTTTACCGCGCCGTTTTTCGTGTCGTTTCTCGCGTTGTTCTCCGCTGGATCTGGCCAGATAAGATGGTGTTTGGAACGAGTATCGCACGCGATACGTGGCTTACGAGCACGGGCGCAAACTGAAAAACACGAGAACCCCTTTGAGAACGCTTATCGCGAAAGAGAGATGTCGACACGTTACACGACTTTGCCGCTGATAAAACTCGAGTGCGGTACCAAGGTGGGTCAAGCATCTCGTTCGACTAATATTGCAAACAGAGGAAGCAGCCAACGCTTGACAATTACTTCGAAGACGTTCCACCGATTCTTCTTCCTTCGAACGAAACATTTCACGATTCTATTCTCGTTCTATCCAGGATTTTTTCATTTCTCAAGATATAGAAAAAAAGAAAAAAAAAAAAGAAGAAGAAAGAAAAAGTTGACGTCGCGGATAGCGACGCCGCAAAGAAAAATAATAAAAGGGAAGAAAAGCTTTCAAATTTCAAATTCTTTCAAATTTCAAAAAAAAAAAAAAAAGGAAAAAAAAAACTATAGAGAAGAGCAAAGTAATAAAATACAAAGTTCGTATTCACGACACAGAGATATACGAGTGTATTTTGTAAAAAGAACTCGTAGAAAGAATGTTCGAGAATATTCTTCGCATCTATTCGAGCCACATTTATTACCGAGGAGGAAACCTTTGCAAATCCATCCACGTTCCAAGTTTAAATTACGAAAATACAACGAGGGAACGCTTACAAGTGTGGAAGAAATAGGGGAGGGGGAGGGGGGGGGGGAGGGACGAAAGAGTTCGAACGAGTCGATTAGCGCCAACGTAACGATTGCCTGTCCATCTTCGATCCATCTCCCCCCGAGTATTCCGATTAATGCGCTAATTACGACACCGTTCCTTTTATTCCGCCCCGGATAGGAAAACGCAAAAGCAGGCAAAAATCGAACTCGAACTGTTTCGATATGAAAAAAATCCGATTAACGAAGTTTAGGTCTCGAGTTAAGCAGCTTAGCCGAAAGTTAAGTCCAACTTAATTCTTCCATCCGGGAGAAAAGTGTTTTCCCCTCTTTTAGCCATTGCTTTTCGACCGCTTTCTGGACCCCTTCCTCCGTAATCGTATCCGGTTGTTATAGGCCGGTTACCATACGCGAGGTGAGCTCTCTTTCTTTCAGGCGAAAGGAGAAAACTGTTTTTCTTTCTTCCGCGTGTCCTCCAGGATTGGTCGATTTCTTTTTCAACTTCTCGCGAAGCGAAGTGTCGCGAAGTGATGGTGGCGAAAAAAAAAAAAAAGGATTGATTCATTTTCACCTGAGCTTTTCTAGCCGCTAGGATCAAGCTGTATTCAAGCAGCCACCGCTTATCGCGATACTCGTTCACAAGCGTCGTTAAAAAAATACGGGTCACACGGCACAGGCCAGTGGTTACCAGCGAACGCGAACGGGAAATTTGAAATCTTATTTGGGCCGGGGAGGGGGGAATTGTGTTTGATATATTGCGTGGCCGTGATAAGAGCGCGTCACGTGATGGATGGGATCGTTGATTCAACGATGGATAACCCCGTGTAATAACCTTTCTCGTGTTCCGTGTTTGTTCGGAGATGCTCATTTTCGTTATCGATATTGGAAAATAATATTTGCATGTACTTTTTTCTTTTTTTTCAATATCTAATTTCTACATCCATCCACGCGAGGATTTTTTTTCTAACGATGAAAATACGAATTTTTGTTATTTGTCCTTGGGATTCGAAAGGTACGACGTTACGTTATATCGTTCCCTTGTTTTTTCTTTTTTCTTTTTTTTCTGCCAGAGGATGCGAACCGCTGACGTGAAGGGTCTCTTTTGCGAGCAACGGCGAATGCTTGAAGCTCCGACCGTTTCGAGGGAGAAGTAGGCCAGCTTGTGCACGTAAAGATTCTATTTTTTGTGACGCACAACCGTTGGAGGTCGGTCAAAGGGAAACCTCAGCAATTCGCCGAGATCTGACACGTGACGTTTGGGGATCGCTTGCCGGCCGATCGAAAGCCGATCCTTGAATACGAATTAACCACTATCCGACACGCCTTCTCTCCTCACCTCGGGGGTGAAGAATCGCGTGGAAAAATTAATATAAATTTGAACGAAACGACGAGATTTTCACGCTCAACAAGGGAAATTGATCAGAATGAAATTTTTATCGGAAGAGAATTTTGAATAATGAAAATTGACCGCGGTTCCCCACGCTTTTTTCTAATAGACATCTGAAAAGGATATGATTCCAGACGTAACTTTTATCGGCCTTTTCTCGCATATCGTATCGCGAGAAAATCGAAGAATAGAAATTATTTATACATAACGAGATAATTAATTAATTAATCGCGAAGAAATTTGCGTAACGAAATTAAAAATTATTCGCATTTTTTGGGAGAAGGAATTGAGGAAGTTAAACGATTGCGGAAGGGGGGAGAGATAATCTTTTTTAAATTATTCGCGAGTAGTCGAAGCACGATAAGCGCGCGGGTAGACTAGCTCGGAGCAAAATACAGCGAGAATTATTGCTAGGATGGGATAAGGATAATCCTCACGTTCGAGGATTAATTGTATAGTTGCGAGTTCTCTCGCGTGAACGGTATCGGGTCGCTTCGATCTACACCGATTAACCGATTCTGGCACGCGCGTGACTCCGTGAAGGAATCCATCTTGGCGAGTTTCCCCGAGTTTCGAATTATTATTACGATTCGTTGGAGCAAATTTTTGCCCAAATTTCGTTTCGATTACGACGGATCAACAATTTTTCTCGTTAACGACGAGGATACGTTTAAAAAACTCTCGAGGAGAAAAAGCTCTCTCTCTAGAGATGCTCTAAAAATATTCCAGAGAGTATTCTTTTTTTTTTTTTTTTTCGAGTGGAGAGATGTTACGAGACGAGAGTGATTCTCCAGTGTGCACTCGTGAAATTATATCCGAAACAATTCTCAATATTTTTTTTTTTTTTTTATTTTCAAATTATATTCATCCCTTGTGATCTTCGATCTCGAAATCTTCGAATGATCGAAAGGTAGAAGAGAAGGGAACTTTGCAGCAACGAAGAATGAATCTAATATGAAGAATCATTCGATCGCAAATCACGGGAATTGTTTTTGCGATTCCCTCGTCATTTCTCAAACCGAGTCTCCATTAGGTTTTCTTTGTTCGATGTAGATGGAATCTTGGAATCTTTAATTCCTCGGTTTGCGGGTATAGGCATCGATCTTTGGTTCATTAATGGAATATCCCTTGGAAGCTGGTTTGTTACGGTGGTTGTCGCCTCCTTTTCCCTTGTAATTACCCGTTATTGTCGGTGAAATCAAATTAATCCCGATTGAAAGTCGACGAGGCAGCGACGGTCGTCGATAACGGTCGTCTTTTTGCGCTTGTCACACCGGTCATTAATTATCCCGGAATTCTACGACCGCCTGCGCGCTAATTACCATTCATCCATCCATCGCGCCTCGATTATTCTTCCAAGAACACCGACACTCTTTCTCTTTCGTCCATCGATAAAACTTTTTTCGAATTCGGGATTTTTGAAAAAAAAAAGTATTTATTATTTTTAATTTTATCCATTTATAAAATACTTTGAGATATTGCGAAAGGATTACGTGGATAAGTATAGAGAGAATCTCGAGAGAGTTGTAATTAATACGCGAGAAATTGCAACTCGAAAAAAATTCATATAATAACTTTTTCAAAATAACTGTTTCAAGGGTAGAGGGAAAACAGCTTTAGAGAGTTTAAGGAGTTGGAAATACGTTAAAATTTTCGAATAATTATTCGATACGATTTGAGAAACATCCTATATTATAATCTAGCATAAGTGAAGGATAACCGATTGATTCGAAAGTCTGGGGGATGAAAAACATTGTGCGCGGAGGAAAGAGCCGCGAAAGAGGCGAGGAATAGAGTAATTTTGCGGATCCGGTTTGCGGTAATTGAATTCGCATCCGAGTATATAAACTCGAAATTCTATATTTCCACCAGTTCTATTGCATATCGTTCGAATCAATTAAATTATTTGCAGTTCGGATCGGTATTGAGGAGAAAATTTTTCCATCTCTCCGCAAAATACAAATACGCATCCCTCCGCCTCGAAATCCCAGCTGCAAATTCTCGATAAATTCAACAATGAAACATCGAACGCGTACTCTTTATTACACGCACGGCATACGGCGTGAATATTTCCGTTCATTAACGTGGAAAGGAGGGGAATGAAAATCATCCTTTTCTCTCTCTCTCTCTCTCTCTCTCTCTTTCCCTTTTTTCCCTCAAAAGCGCAAACGACCGAATAGCTTAATTATTTTTACACGCGGTTGAATACCCGGTGTCGAATTGTTTTTTCCTTTTTTTTTTTTTTTTTTTTTTCTTCTTTTCCCCTCCTCGATGAATCGACGAGATTATGCGAGAGAAAGTGGGACGAGAATCTGGCGGCGTTTACCGCGTTAAACGAAAGTTTCATTACGTCGTAAAAAGGGAAATGGGGTAGGATGGGGTCGATCTCGATCTCGAGAGAGAAAGAGAGAAAGAGAAAGAGAGAGAGAGAGAGAGAGAATATGCGGCTTGTTTCGTGGAAACACGGTTTAAAGTAGTAACAGCTACTAACGCCGTTGTATTTGTTCGTCTTCACCCGCGATCCCAATTAAATCCACAATGGATAACATTGTTCGACGAATGGATAGAACCGGATGAGGGTAAGCTAACTCTCTGTTAACTACAGAGGGAAGGGCGTTAGCAGGGTCCCCAATCTGCTCTCCGGAAACTGAATTTGAATTTCGATATCCGAATGTGGTTCAAGTTTGAACGAGAGCCACACGATGATAATTAACTAACGTTTTCGATATCGATTTCTCCTTTTAATCCCTCGATAATCCCCTAATTTTTTCCATCCTTTCCAACGATCGGAATTCTTTATTGAAAATACGTATTCCAGAGTATCTTTAGATTTTCGAAAACTAGATCTGATTTTCCTTTTAATTTAAAAATATATTTTAATACTTTACTTCACTTTTATCTTCGACGATTCTTATCCTCTATTTTCCGTGCATCACGATAATAAGAAAAAAAAAAAAAAAACTTTGGTCCAATTTCGTTTTCGAATTTGTAAAAAATTGTAAAAAATCGAAAACTTTCGAGCTTCTCTTGTCTCCTTCCTCGAAAAGCCTAGCGCGAATTTTTTCGACACAGTTGACGGAACGCGTGGCGAAAAATCTTCCCCCTAATTACCCTTTGCACGGTATCCCTCCCGTTTGTTCGCCGCCAACGAACCGCACCCGTTCAAAATCCCGTTGCCTGCTAAGCCTAAAGCCACCCTCCCGTGTATAACGAGAGGCCGATTTTCGAAGGGCAGGTTTTCTCTCGCTCGTGCTTGCCTCTCTAAAATTAATTTCACCCCTTCCCCTCCTCCGCCCGCCAAATGGACTTTGTTTACGGCGGTCACGTTTTTCGCAGGCTCTTTCCACGCGGACAATCGATTTCGCGCGTTCCGCTCTGCATATATTCGCGCTCGTTACGTGACCAGCTTCGTCGAATAAGCGAAAATTTTGCTACTCCCCCTATCACCGGCCCCGCGAATATTTCGTTCGATTTTTAACGATCGATCATTTCCCGACTTCGCTGGACTTAAGCCGGAGTCGATTGAATCGAGTAAAATATTAATATATAAAATATTATATAAATTATATAATATATAAAATATTATATAATATTATATAAAATAATATAAAAATTCGAGAAATATATACTTTTTTTTAATTATTATATATTATTGTTATTATAGGTTTAGTAGTATAACGTGGGCGAGGGGAATCGTATCGTTTTCACGATCTCGTATCGCGTCATCAAATTTTCCAAGGAACGAATATATATATATATTCGAGAGTGGACAGACATTGTGTTTCGAGCAAGATTATTTTTATTTTATTTCAAAGTAACTGTTGCGAATTACCAAAGTCTCTTGCGAGTTATCAAAGTCTCTTGCGAGTTACCTTTAAATGTATTCGAAGAAAGAAAGTTTTTTTTTCCATATATATATATATGTATATACAAGTATTAGCATGCAAAGTTATTTTTGGATTACGTTCCATTTTTGTTCTCCTGCACTTGTTACAAACATTTATACCGTACACCCATCTACTCGTGCGTATCCTCCTACGCTAGACTCTTCCAATTTCGTTCCAATATTTCCACGTTACAAGTCTCAATGTAAAACTGTGTCAACCGATTCTTGCAATACGAAATATCGGAATAATAAAATTTCCAAAATTTTTGGACAGTATTTATCCAAGTGGCAAATTTTGTCATCGATGATTTTTCCTCTCGAAAATATCCCCACCCCTCGTCCGTGCGCATTGGCATATTTATCGAGGCCTCCCCCTCCTCTCTAAAGCGCGAACCCGCTCCGCCAGACGCGAGGCCAGACCCGTAATAATTTACAAGGAGTTAGAGCGTGAACGGGTGGGCCGTGTTACCAGATTTAACACGCGCCACGAACAAACGGATAGATATTGGGCCGGGTTGTCAACGGGTTATTTACGACTCGTTGTAATATATTGATTTGCGCGGGTCAGGATAGGCCGGCCGGGTTCGAGGCTGGCAGCAGAAATACAATCGTGCATGAACGGCCCGAACCCGTGCTAATAACGAATCTCTCTCCCTCCCTCCCTCTCTCTCTCTCTCTCTCTCTCTCTCTCTCTCTCTCTGGAAATCCTCTTTTATTTCGACCGATATAAAATTGTCCAACGTTTCGAAATGAAATTTTGCAGAGTATATTTTTCCGCGAGTGGATATTACAGATTCTTTTTCCCCTCCTTTCACGAACTGTTCTCTCGTATTTTGTCGAGAATGGAAAAACTATGACTATGAGAATGATTACGAGTTAAAGAAACGAAGATTTCCTCGATCGAGCAGCTCGACCAAGTTTTTTTCTTCCTTTTTTGCTCTCAAATGTATATATATATATATATATATTTATATATATATATATATTCGTAGTCCGTAACTCTTTTATATATTCCACGTTTAATGTCGGAAAGTTTTTATTTTTCGAAGAATTCTCTCACGCGGCGAACGTAGAAAAAGAAAAATAGAAAAGAGAATAGAGCGAGATACTTTTCATCGAGGTTGGAAACCATTTTCGAACGAAAGTTTCGATCTCTCGAAAGAAAAACGGGGAAAGAGGAGGGGGAAGGTATTCGGTGTGCGCGAGGCAGACACCTTGGAGAGTACTTATGCCTCGTATTTGCGAAACACAAGAGGAGAATGGGAATGGCCGAGAGAGAGAGAGAGAGAGAGCGAGAGGAAGAGAGTTTTCGAGCAAAGGAAACGTCGAGTGCGAGAACGTTGCCCAGCACCTCCGAGTCGTCACGAGCAATTGCACGCGTAAACATTGAAAATTCTCCCGTGATCGAACGAATCTTTGACAGAGAAAGAGACAGAGAGAGAGAGAGAGAGGGAGAGAGAGAGAGAGAGGGAGAGAGAGAGAGAGAGGGAGAGAGAGAGAGAAAGTTCGAATATTTTACATTTGCGCGAGAATTTTAACCGCGACGATGTTTGTTTAAAACAAAAATCTTTGGATCTTTTTTTTCGTTGAGAGCACGGATTTTTTTCTTATTCTTTCTTTTTCTTTCTTTTTCTTTTTCTTTAGGAGAAACCGCAGTCGAGTAGTGGTGCGCCGATCTTTTTAACTCTCGAGAGATAAAGGGAGCTCGAATTTATTTATCCGCGAGAGAAACTCGCAGGATCTTTTCTAAACGGCGTTGTCGAGTTTTTTTTCTCCTTTTTTTCCCCCCCTCTCTTGAATTTGTAGAGATTTGAACGATGCGAAAACAAACTGTTGTAGGGGGTTGTGTTGCTCGCTTGCGTTGGACGCTTGTTCTTCGTCCTTTGCGCGAATTGGATCGCAAGAAATTTTGAAATTTTGCGCGTTGAATAATCGAGGGGTAATAAATTCTATTCTCCTCTCTTTGGGGAAAGCAAGAGTTAGATACTCGATTGATTGGTTGATTGCAACGTGACGCAACATTTTCCTTCCAAATTGGCAGCATTTGGAGCACGACTTGGTACGGTACGCGTTTGAAGGGGGATCGTCAATAGGCTACAAAGCTGCATTGCGTGGATTGGATAGAGTATCGAATTATCGGGTTGGTAATCAAGCTCGATCGGCGATCGGGAAGAGAACATACATGGATATATTTTTACAACGAAAATAATATTCACAAGCAGAAACGCTTAAAATCCAAGCCAGAAATCGAAGCGATGCAAGCACACGATTCCTTCGAAACTGACAAATCAAAACGACACACAGAAACGAAACTCTTCCATCCAGAAATCCATTCATTTTCGGAAGAAGAAGAAGAGAACAAAAAGAAAAAAAAACGACCTCGAAATTTCGAAACGTGCGAAATAAAAATAGAAGAAAAACAAAGATAAAGAAAGAAAGAGAGAGAGAAAGATTATGCTTATCGTATTATGAAGAAATACCTGATTTCGTTCGCTGCTACGGGGCAGGTGCTTCGTGGCGCGCTTATTCTGGAGCCAGTCCCCTCGTAAAGCGACACCGCCTCGTACAACAACGACTCGTGACAAACAAAGGGTGTATAAATGGACGGCGACGATTATAATCTCTTAAATCGTAGTAACGAACGAACGCGATGGGACAGGCTCCAAGGCTCTCTGTTTCGCGTTTACTACGATCGATGGATCGATGGTGATCGCCATTGCGGTGAGCGGAGGGAAGGTGAAGCCGCGGTGACAACCTTGATCGCACACCGTTCGATGTTTGCAGCTTTTGATACAGCGCGGTTATATATAATACGATACAGCGGCCGCGATACAATCGACAAGAGCAAGTAGTGAAGACGCTAAGTAGTGCATGCTTGGCTTTCTAGCGGACATACCCAGTATGTCCATGACTCGGCCTCGTGGCTGCGCTCGTGATGCTGGCGACAGTAGTACTGGCGCCGTTTCGCTCGGACTCGAGTTGCCAGCACCGACCACCACCACCACCACCACCGTCGCCACTACCACCACCACCGCCACCACCACCGCCGCCGCCACCACCACGTCCCGCGTCCCCTATCAAGAACCGAGACCCCCACCCGGTGGCCTTAGATGGGCGTGCTTGCACGATGGAAGCGGGAAGCGGGGCTCGATGGACAGGGAGGGGTGGAAAAATGTTGCCCTCACCCTCCTCCGCCCCGTTTCGAGAACCAGCCCGCGCCTAATATTTCCACGGGACTCGGCGGAGCCGACGCGATCGGGTTCTAAGAGGAGAAAATCTAAGAGGAGGGTTTCCACGCATCCGCGATAGAAGGGGTTACGGTTACTCTGCCTTTCTACTTTCTTTCCAAGGGAGATAAATCGACGACAGCCAGGGGAGGGGGGAGGGACGCTTGTTTCTTGAAATCGTTTCCAATGATTTAATTCCATTAGGAGAAGGGGAGGGGGGGGGGGGGGTTATGGTTAATACGAATGTTAATACGATCGGGATTAATGGAAAAGTTTTTTCTTTTTCTCTCTCTCTCTCTCTCTCTCTCTCTCCTCTTATCGTCGTTACTTCATGGAAAATTCATCCAATCTTGTTCGATGTTTGACGAGAAGGGAAAAAGGAAGAAAGGAAAAAGGATACGCAAGCTCGATGTCGATCCTTGCCGCGTGGTTCTCTCGTGCAAGTGAAATGGAAGAAACGTAAGGGATGAAAAGTTTCTAGTAGGAGGGAGGGGGAAGCGACACTAGCGTGAAAGAGGGAAAAAACGAGAAAAGCTTTGGAACGAAACGAATGGAGGGCGCGATATTCTCTCTTTGCGCTCGAGTGAGAAATTGCAATTAGCGAACGCGAAAGCGTCTTGGAAACGCACGCGTTCCGACCCATTAACGAATATTCCCGCATACAAGCCACGTTTAATGAGCGATGTAATTTATTGGCACTACTTGGAACACGATTCTAGTCGCGGTTTCTAGTTAATAGGGCCTACGATCCTCGTCCCATCAACGGCACTGGGCGGAAAGAGATGCCATTTTCGGATATCTAAGAGGGGGCTGAACGCGGTTTTACGTTTTCCTCCTATTTCTCGACTCTTCTCGAAGCTTTGCGGAAGCTTGTGAGAATTTCATCCGTCCAACTTGCCCTTTCTCCCTTTTTTCTTTCGCTCGGACTCGTTGTCCGCCTTTATCAAGCCTCGTACCACTCCCTGTACGCCTTCCTCTTCGTATACCTATTCTCCTTCGTCTCGTCCTCTGCTATCCCCCTCCATTCGTACGCACGGTACACGAAACTCGAAATAAACACTCGAGACAAAACATCGTTATTTCCAAGTAGAAATAATTTTTTATACGATTCTCTAATTTCAATCGATCCAAAAAATAATCTTAATTTCCTTAATCTTCCATGTTTTCCTTTACCTCTCGAATATCAGAACCGCGAGAAAGAAGAAAGAACTCCATAAACCAGAGGACAGTATTCTCGAAAACAAACGGCGCAACAACTGGAGGGAGGGGGGGAGAAGGAGAAGAGGATGGACAGAGGTAGCCTGTTCCATCCTCTCCATCCACTCGACGAAAGGAAAATGCCGAGATCCGGTTATTCGCGATAAAGCAGCGAAGCGTTGCTGACTTATGGCGCGTAAACCGAGCGGACTTGAAAACCCTGTATAAGGTGGTCGAATCCATAAACATCGGCAATCCACTTGCTCGAGAATCGAGATGAGAGAGAGAGAGAGAGAGCGTGCAAGGCGATCTCTCACCTGTTTACGCGACCGGCTGGTAGTGACGTGCTCCGCTCGTGTTCCGCCCTCGTGTGTGCACGAGGTCTCGAGCTGGCTATCGGCTTGATAAATACAAGCGGTCGTTGAATAATGCATAGACCGTTCCCAGCACTCGGGAGTAAACAAGTAAGGCAACATCGATTCGCCTAAATCTTACTACTCCCTCTCCCCTCTGTCTTCGATCGACTTTCCCTGTTGTCCCTGTTTCACGCCGCTTCCTTCGAAGGGGATCTCTCCTCTTTGCGCGAATTTTTTGAATTCAATCCCAATTATTCGATTGGCTTGGCTTTGGCTCGTGTCGAGAAGGAAACGTGAAGGAAAGGAAAGGAAAGAAAGAAAAAGAAAAAGCGTGTGAGCAAGGGAAGAGAGAAGTTGGAACTTGTGTGAATTTGACGCGATAAGTGAACGAAGGAATTTTTTGAATTTAATTTCGTGAATAAAAAACAAAACTTGGTTCCTGGGAAAGAAACCAGAGAAACCTCGAGATTTGCCGTTGTTTCGCAACGTGGCATAAGAATACGAAGAAGTAACGAAGAAGAAAAAGAAGAAGAAAGAAAAAGAAGAAGAAAAAAGAAAAAGTAGCAACGTTGAAAAGGGATTAAGATGTTTGCCTTTGTAAATTTAATGTGTTTCTCTTTTTTTGTGGCGTAAGGACGAAAATTTGGAATTTTTTTTTCTTGGATTTAATAATTGCCCGCGAAGAAACTTTGAAGTTTAACTTCTCGTGTAAATTTGGCGAATAAGCGAGGGACGAGTCCTTTGAATTTACTTTCGAGATATTTCTCGAAGAAACACGTATGAAAGTACGGAAGGAGAAAGAAATCGAACGCGCTCGTTGCAAAATTTTGCACAACGTTCAGAACGAGATTCGTGTCGAGATTCGTCGTTTGATTGATTATTCTTCGAAAAAAATAAAAAAAAAAAACACGAGTATAGGTTTCGATGATGGCGATTTAATGAATAAAACGACGTTAAATTCTTTTCTGGTTTAAAGGCGGCGCGGAATCGATATACCGTTCAACTCTCTCTCTTTCTCTCTCTCTCTCTAGACAGATCCTTTTGACCAGGTGCGTTTAACGCGACGAATTTTTCGATTGACCGACCGCGTAATTGCGCTATGGGCCCCGGCTCCTCCTCGACTCGATCGAATATTTGAAAAATCTGGCACGCTATGCGGTCCCGTCTGTGTCGAATCTCGGAAAATGGACCGGATAAAAAAAAAAAAAAAAGAGGCAGAGAGTGGGGAGGGCGGAGAAAGGAACGAGGCGCAAAAATAAATTCATCGAACCTACGATGAAGGGAAGAGGTAATTTCGTTGAAAAATGCGATGGTTGAGTGGGAGGGCGAGCGAATGAATATCGAAAGTGATTAAAAAAAAAAACAAAAAAAAAAAAAGAAAGAAACATATATATGCTCGTCATGAATATTAATGCGACGACGGGATGCTGTTCGTTGTATTTTTCCTCGACTATAAAACACAGCTTTTTTCTTTTTTGGAATCGCAAGATCCAATTTCATCGATTCGATATAAAGGAAAAAAATATATATATATATATACGTACATACGCGTCGCCTTTTAATTATATTCATGGTAATTCCATAAATCGATTCGCTCTTCGTGACATCGAATAGTATTTGGACATCGAAACCGCGCGTAGAATGGATAGATATCGTAATCAATGGTATCGATATCATCTTTGGCCGCGATCATCGCCGTTACTCTTCCAACATCAGAAGCGACGACGAATCGAAGCTATCTGCACGCGCGATCGAATACGCGAAAGAGATCTCTGATCTCTCGACGATTAACACCTTCGAGTTCTCCCCCGTCCAATAAATATACTGTGCGCACAATAAATTTTGTATTTTGCCGAGGATGGATATTTGCGCTATCCGCTCGTTACTAAAGCCACTCACCGCGTTGTTATATTAACAACACGCGTTCTTTTTAACACTCGACGCATAAAAACCCATCGATTTTCGCCTCGTGTTGGTTGAATCGAAACTACGACACGAGTCACGCCCCTAACCGATCAAACGGTTTAATTTCGTTCTGTTGATCGGCCTGCACCGTCAAACTCCGACTCCGCTCCCGAAATTCGTCCCAAACACGTTCAAAACCATTTCCCACCCCCGCTTCCTTTGTTGCTGAATTCGACGCAAGATCGGATCGCGCGAGGGGAAAGATAGCTTAGAATGATATGAAACGAATGGAAAGAATTTCGTTGAACGGTGGACGCGTTGCAAAATCTTTGCCAACGTTTCGTCAACATTTTGCCTCGATATTGCATCGCGTGCATACGCGGAACAAGCGGTATATTGCCTTCTTCGAAATGCTGTCGCAACCGCGATCGCAATACCGTCACGTTAATGAGATAATTTCGTGTGGCCGGGGATATTAAGCCGTTTCGGTAATTGCGGACGTTAATAACGATAGACGTGTTGATGGAACACACCGGCAATCCGTGTTTCGGAATACTAAGCGGGGCAGACGGCCACAGTGATGAACTCGTCCACCACTGTAAATACTCGGACCAAATCAGCGCAAGATGGCGAATTACAGACGAATTTCGTCCTGGGCAAATATTTATCGGATTTATGGGCTAGGAAAGTCCCGAAGGATCGATTTCGAGATTTCGGTCAGTTTCGATCGCGGTTTCAGATCTTGGTTTCTGCTATCTCGACCTAATTATCATTAATTGGCGTTGTCGACACGTTTCTTCGATTCACGATCGCGAATTTTAGAGTAAAATTCTCGTCTACACTTTCAAGGAGTTGCTACTTCTTAACATATAGTTTCGTGAGAATGTTTCGTGGCTAATTGTTAGGGAAACTGGAAGGATATTTCTCTAAGATAAATACCGATTGTCAGGAGAATGTATCCCAACTTGGGCTACATACACGTTGAATGAGATTCGGATAGGATAACAGTTCCACCCTTTCCACGCTCAGATTCGTTAAACGCGTTTCTAATTGGCGATCAATTATCCAAAAAAGAATCGAGCCAAATGTCGATCGCACAGATTTTCGACTTAATATCTCTAATTAGAGACAGTAATCCACGATTAATTACAACCGAGTATATTATACGTAACGAACCGAATGAGCCGTTGATAAACGAAACCATCATCAATTCGACGAGGAAAAATCGTTCGGATAATAATATTCCTAAAACGCCGATCGATTAATCCGAATCTAAAAATTACACAAATCCATCGACGTAAATCGAATCGCAGAATCGTGGTCCTCGATGATATTCCTAAATAGGGAATAACTGTAAATAAATTGGAATCGAAAAACACCGTATCGAGAGAGATCCTCCTCCAAGTAATTCGATTTAATATCGTCTAGATAGGAATATATATATATATATATATATATATATATATATATTGGGATCGGCACGAATTGTCATCGTCCATGGTCAGACTCGAGCCAGTCCCGCTGCCAATCATTATCTCGATGGTATGCAGACATACCACCACGTGCGAAACCGGGTATGCGGGAGAGACCGGGTCTACGACGACGATCCGGTCGATGAGGGAATACGGTGGCTAAGGGGCTCTCGCTGTTGGGGAGGGGGGAGGTATGGGAAGGGGCGACAAAGCCCTGGGACCGGTATATTGGCATACCAACGGCCGGTGATATGGGAATACTTTAAGAACAACTTTATAGTTCCACGACTGAATTCAGACGATCGAGACACTCTTCCCCCTCCCCTCTCCTTTTTTTCTCTCTCTCTCTCCCTCCTTTCCCCCATCTTCTTCTCCAACCCTTTTTTGACCTGCTTTTTGGACGCCCTTCTCCGCCTTTATATATATATATATATATGTACACGGGACAGACACGTGGGTTTAACAAGGGTCGGATTTACCGAAAGATCAAATTGATTCGTGGCGCCACCCCGTTGAGGTATCGAATACGATAGTCTTGTGCTTTGCGCCCTCCCTTTGACGCGATTAAATCGACGGGGGATCGACACACGCGTTTCTCTTGATATTCTTGGTAGAAACTCGCTATATACGTATATATATGTAACCTTTAACCTAATGGATGCGATGGAACAAGATTGGGATAAGGTAGTAAAAGGGGGGAGGGAGTGAATCGAAGATGGAGATTCAAGTCGAACGAACAAGAGTCGTCTCGCGTTCGGAGGCCTCGTTTTTTAAGTATTCCAGTATCCTGTCTCTCCTATCTAAGTCGAGCCTATCTAAGTAACGTTGTCTGTTGTACACCGTTTAGCGGGATTAATATCGGTGAATTAACTCGAAACGACGATCTACGGGAGAGCTTAACTCGAACGGTAGGTAAGGTAGATAAGGTGTCTTGCTCTTACTATTGCCTATTGCGCACTACCCAGCTTTGCAACTGCTATGAGAACGTATCGCTCGACAATTCTGTTATCCGCCCCTATAAAGATACACGCGCGTCCCTGCGAAAGAATCCCATTATTTTGCATTCCCGTTAAATCGAATCCCCACGCTTCCCCTTCTCTCCAATTCCTCCTCGTCCTCGCAACAACGAATTCGATCTGATTTCGCTACGCCCGTTTATTACGTCGTACGACGGTGGATCGAGCTTTCGTCGGGGAACGAGTTATTATCGAAGTCTGTTCCCGTTTCGATGAAACGATTCGAAAAAGGTAAACGATGAAAAGTTATTTTCTTTTTAAATCTTTGAATAATGGATAGCTACGATCCAAATATCGTCGGTATTGACGATTATCAAAAATCTGTCACGGATTCGATCCAAGCGATCCTTTTCGATCTTTAGAACAATGGGTAAGGTCAACTAGTGGATTCTTTTCAAACTTGACTTTTAGTGGAAGTAATACTTTTAGAGAAGTAATTATCTTTCGATTCTCGAACATAACGTTAAGCGTTACTACAAAGATTAAGGTTAAGATAATTAATCGTGAAAACTGATCAAATATAATCGTGAATATCTGGTGTCGTGCGGAAGTAGTTCGATCTAAATAACGTCGGTCATTTAATTTCGCGTCGAGAAACCAAGATATATATATACCTCTTCTCCGACTACATTGTGCCAGGATGATCCCCTTAAGGAGGTCTGAATCGAGCCGCCTAATTGCCACGGCTTTTTCTTTTTTCTCCCGTAAAAAAAAACAGAGCCTCTCTTTTCTTCTTCTCCTCCTCTCCTCTTCCCTTTTTCCATCTCGCGGCCTGTCATTCCTCTCGGGGTCGATTTAGCGATTGAATCGAGAAAAAACGAGAAAGAGAGAGAGAGAGAGAGAGAGAGAGAGAGAGAGGAAAAAAGGAAGAGGGGCGAAAGCGAAGAGAAAGGTGAAAGGAAGGTGGTTTCCTGACCGGGTGGATGGGAACCAGTACTTCCTCTTTATCGAGGAGGAATCGAAGGAGCAAGGGGCAAAGAGGAGCGTTTAAGAGGCGTGGGCAAGGTAAATAAGGCGAGGCGGTGGAGGAGAATTTGGCGGCGGAAAGTTTGGCAGGAAGCGAGCAAGTCTGAGGCTGGGGGGCGGGTAGGGAAGAATGGAGGGAATAGAGGGAACGAAAGCAACGAGAGTGGAAGAGATAAAGCTCGCGGATATTTAAGGTGGAAACTCGGGTGTTGTCCGCCGCCGCCTCCTCCTCGTCCGGAAAGCAGACGGATAAACGAGGAGCAAAAGTGAATCGCGGAGGGAGGAGGAGGAGAAGCAAAAGGGAGAGAAGGCCTTGAGAGCGTCGAACAGAAGGAAAAAGAAGGAAGGAGGGCAAGGCGTGGAGCTGCTAACAGCGGCTTAACGCTCGCCAATGGAGGTAGTGGAAGTCGACTCACGTGCCACGCCACCGCCATTTTACTGTAAATCAGCCTTAAACCGGGCCGGGCAGCTTACAATCAAACGTACTTAGCCGACCTTCCCACCGCACGTTATAAAGAGTGGCCGTCGGGACGAAAATGGAATATATCCGTGATCATAAAGCACTCGCCCCTATTTTATATATATCCGTTACTCGCGTTTTTCCAACTCGTTTCCTTCTTCCACCTTTCTCTCCGATTCGCTCGATTTTCCCTCGATCGTGGTGCCTCTTTTCTTCTTTCGATATGTCGCCAGAAAGCAGCTCTTTCCGGAGAGAATAAAAGGGAGAGAGAGAGAGAGAGAAGGTGGAGAAATGGTTTTAAATCGACGATATACGTTACAAATAACGGTAAAACGTTCTTGATTCCGAGTTATATTAAAGGTTAGAATTACGGTCGCGTATACTTTGGGAGAAAGGTTTGCGATTCGAGATGCGAGAAGAAATCACGACAATTTTCACTCCGTGGTTTTTATTACGAACGAAGAGGGAATCGGTTATCGTTGGAAATCGATGGTGATACTATATAGCATTACTCCCTCGACGGGGGTAATCCTGACACGCGCACGGACCAAGAAGAAACGAGGCGAAAGGTGCATAAACGCCGGTCTAGGATTCCGTGAATTAGCGGGCAAGGTTTATTGCCGGATGGCTGGCGAATAATCGGCCGTTAACCGCCTTTTATCCGCCGCTGATTTACGTATAGCGTAAACTCGGCCCGTGTTTAATGCTCGGATTCGTTGCGACGTGGGGAGGGGGTAGAGGGGATCGTGAACCTCTCGCGATAACGATCGAGGAGAGCGGCGAGTTTTAGAGAAACTTCTCCATAAGGAGGAATGAGGAGGAGGAGGAGAAGGAGAAGGAGGAGGGTTGAAAAATATCGCGAGGTACGTGCGTGATACGTTGGAACGCTAGATTTGCCGATAAGTGGCCTTATGTCGAAGGGATAAAAAATGTGTAAAGCGGAGCGCGATATCGGCGAAGGGATGATCGATGTCGGAGGAAAAGCGTTGCAAGTGTCGTCGGTTGGCAGAAATTACGACACCGTCGCGTCCGACGTCGAGTGATTATCCTCCCCCGTGGAACGAAATTGCGAATCGCGTGTAAATTGTCAACTACGAGAGAGAGAGAGAGAGAGAGATGTATAAATTAGAAATATGGCACAATTATCGGTCGAAGATTATTATGCACGCATCGAATCGAATTCTCTTCGGAATTGTCGACAGAGGGAACTTTTCGTTGGCTCGGGAGAACGATTGGAAATTTTCGAGGATGACCGTTATCCGTTTAACGAGATTAATTTCGCGGGGGGGTTATCGCGAATTTCCATATGACTTCGTTGCGGAAGGATCCACCGGGTCTGAAGCGATAACCGGGGATCAGAAGGGACCGTATTCCGAGGGTTGTACAAGCTTAAGAAAGGCAAAGGGTGCGATGATCTAGATTGGAAAGGCTCTAATTGGCGCCCCGTCGAACGTTGCAGCTATTTCCAATCCTCCAGTCCTCGAATGGATCCCTGGAATCGTCCGGCACTGGCCGTGGAATTCTTCGAAATTCTTCCTCGACAAGAAGAAGAAGAAAAAGAAGAAGAAGAAGAAGAAGAGAAAGGAGAATATATATTTTTAAAAACGCCTGACACTATGCGAGAGGAACAGGTATCAAAGTGCCGGAACGGATTGCCCATATCGCGGGTGGAAAGACAACGCGAATGTCGGAGAAAGATACCTCCGTCACGCCGGATGGAAGAAAATTCGTCGAAAAGAAAAACTCGTCGGGGAAACGCGATAACGTTGCGGAAGCCTCGTGGTCTGGGGCGCGACGAAACGAGAGGAAATAAGCGCGAGAGGGAGAATATGTTGGTCGCGTTGAAATTTCGTCGGGTGGCGGTAAAGAGAAAAGAAAAGGAAGGAAGAAAGAAAAAAAATAAGCCGCCTATTCCGTCGAAAACGAGGGCGGAAAGAAATTACACGCATTGCGCGTATTAGCAAATACGTAATAGAGTTTTGGGAAAGCAGGGCGAAGAGGGTGGACGAGAAAACGAAGAGAGAGAGAGCGGCAATTCCGTTTAGGAAAATGTGGGTGTCGAGGCGCGGTCGAGGCAAGAAATATTCAATTTACCCGTTACGCTTTTTTTACTCTGTTTCGCATAATCGTGTGGTTCGTCATGGCCCACCTCTGCACGTGGCACAAATTACCGGAGTAATTACCGGGGAGGGGAGGGGGCGGCAGACGAAACCGGGGAGCCATCCGCGTTTTCCTTTTGACCGATTCTGCCCCCCTTCGATCGATCGATCGATCGATCGACTCGATTCGAATTCGAACGTAAGCAATTGGCCATCGTTTCCCAAGGTATTCCTTTTCTTTCCCTCCACGCTAGATTTTTCATAGAACTCGCAGAGCTCGTTAATAATCGAGAAGATTCGATCGCGAGGAACGGGATGATTCGCCATTTGGCAACGAATTTGGCAAATCGTTGAAGGAAAAAAAAAAAAGATCGGATTTCTGGCCAGGTGTCGAAACTTTGAATGGAAAATGGACGAGCGTCGAATTCGCACTGGTGTGGCCACCCATCGCGTCAGTAGTTTCGTATTATTTACGTATTATTTACGTCCACGTAAATACGTAATGCTACCCTCTACGAACTGCTACGTGTCTGGTTAAAGTTTGGTTAAAATCGTTGCGGGATGTGACGAGTGATAAATCGACACGCCGCGTGTCCATTTTTTCGCTTGGTAAACAATGTAATCATTCTTTTCCATTGACACGGACGGAGAAGGAGAGGGGAGGGGGATGACGGGGCAAAAAGTGTCGGGGATAAAGATAAAATTGACAAGAGAGGATCGGCATCTGGACGTAAATGCCGCTCATCGGGACGTTATCGTGGCCGGCCATTACAAGATAAATAGTTTTCATCAGGTTGCATCGTAAATCTTCGATGAAATCCTCCTCGAAGGAGAAGGGTAGGAGGAAAGTTCTCTCGCGTGGCGAGAGAATCCCTTAGATTCTGTCGAATCTTTTATCGAAAAACTTAAACTCTTTTGGATAAAACAATTACATAAAGACGCAATTTCTCTCTCTCTCTCTCTCTCTCTCTCTCTCTCTCTCTCATTTCCATCGCCATTCAACGGCGATCTTTTTCTTTTAGTAAATTATCGTACGATCGCGTAAAACAACAGGAAGGAAGGAAGGAAGGAAGGGAACGTAAACCATCCGGTATTCCGTTGGAAAACGCCCCATTTACTCTTCCTTCCTCGCGTCTTTTACGAGCCATCCAGGGGAAATTTCCCGAGATATCACGAGAGCGATTCGAGAGAAAGAGAGAGAGAGAGAGAAAGAGGGAATCCCCGTCTAATAATCATCGAGCTCTGCGGAATGGACGAACGGTCGAAAATCCCCGCGATAAAGACGCGGGGCTAGGAGAGCCCGGGTAACCCCGATTTACTAAGCAGCGGACCAGAGCTGGTTGGAGGGGTTGCATGTGCAGGATTTTGGCCGGACGCCAGCTACGGCACTGCGGATGTCGATGGTGACACGAGCAGCAGGCTTTGCCGGGCTCTCGTACGTTCCCTCTCTCGCTTCTCGACACCCATCCGCCCGACATTACTTTAACACGCGTTACATTATATCCCTTGCCCCGTCGGTATAAAATTATTTTTTACACACGTTCTTTGTCGTTCGCGCCGAATTTCAGCCGGGAATGGGGAGGGAGTTCGTCGATTCCCGAAAATTTTGGGAAAATTCGTTCTCTCGACGAGGTGTCGAGATCTTTCTTCCAGGCAATTGTTGCACGTTCGAGACGAGTGTGTGTTGCGGTCGTGCATGGGCGTGGCCCATTTCGTTCAATTTTCGAACGAATCTTTATTCCGCGTTTATTCCTCGATTTATCGAGGAACCAACACACGCGACACACGTTAAACTCGTAACGAAGCGAAACTTGCAATCCCCCATCCCCCTTGGAGTTTCCGTACGAAATTTTATTACGCGTAGATGGAATTTATCTATTACACGATTCTATTATATATACGATAATTTTAATCTCCACGGAGAAATCGCTCGATTACTCTTTTTTTTTTTTTCTCTCTCTCTCTATTTTTACTCTCTTCGTAAAAGAAAGAAAAAAAAGAGGAGACAATTGGCCGGCGACCCAATTTTTCCCCCGCTCACGCACACACGGTGGCGCCCTCCACACCCTTTACACCCGCAAGCTTTTCAATTTCACGCTCATTGAATTACCGCTGAAATCGACGAGCTCGAGCCAAACTACTTCCACCACGACACGTCGTCGTCCACGAATCTATCTCTATTTCTTTCCATCCTTCTTCTTCTCCTCCTCGCTAGTCCTCGAGGGGAGGGAGGATAGAGGTTCTTCGACCGAACCCATCCTCCTCCTCCTCCCCCGTACCGATCGAGAATCGCGGGAAGAAACGCGCTCAACCGAGCCGCGCGATCGTTAATTGCCGTTGCGTTTCCCCTCGTCGCTTTCCACCAAATCCCGCCCGTCGCCGAAATCCCCTTCGCATCGCGGGGAGAGGGGGGAGGGGGGTTCACGGGTCCCGATCTCGTTACACGCCTCGTTTAGGGGCCAGCTTTCTTGTTTTCCCTATTCTCTCTGACCCACTGAACTTTTCACCCTACCGCGGGGACATTTCCGTGGCCGGATTTGGACACACGAGAGCTTGAGAGAAAGGACCCCGCGTTTTATGACGTTCTTAACTCATAAGGTGCAATGATACTTGAAATTTCTTCTTTTCACTCGTCGTCATTGTTCACTTTAAATACGTGTGTCAATATATTTATTGTAACAAGCTCCCTTGCCCATACGAAACGAAACTTAAATCCTCGTCCTCCAATAGGAAGCGAAGAAATTAATTTAAATTCGTAACCGCGTTACGAATTGTTCGATTAAGAACAGAAAATTAGAAGCGGCGATAAAATAAAATACCGATTACCAAGGAATCCTTTTCTTCCAATTTAACCCCCCTTCCGACTGTTTTATCCTCCCCCGGAGGAAGAGGATTAGATTCGAGCGTGAGGCTCAGATGGAACGCCTTGAAATCCCGAGAATTAATCGCGATTATGCAAAACGTTGGCGTTAACGAGCCTCGATCCTCCTCCTCCTCCTCCTCCTCCTCCGATTTTTGAACATGGACCGCCGATGATTGTCGTTCCATCCATCCTAGAAACGGCGTAAACAACAACTACCACTACTACTATTACTATTAGATCGGAATAGAATTTCGAAACCAAATCGCGTTTGCGATTGGTGGAGGAGGAGGGGGGGCGGATGCACTTTATTAAATTGTACCGCGGTGCCAATATTTACCTTTTGGCTTGGCGCAACCGTTTCCGTGTATTAATTCGATTGCCGTGTTTAAGCGCGACAACAAGCCGCGGGGGAAGGTAGGGGGGGCGTTATCTCTAGCCCGATAGTTAGCCATCGATTACACGCTCTATCTAGATTACCAGCAGTATTTCTCTATTTATCTGATAACGGTTAAAATGGAGAGCCGACTGGTGGTGGTCCGGTTGGCGTAGGCGACGAGAAACAGGGGAACGATGATGGGGATGGATGGGTTGATTTGAAATTGAATTCTCATTTTCCTTTCGTGTTTTCTAGTTTCTTTTTTTTTTTTTTTTTTTTCACAAAATGTTTATACGCGTGTTTCACGGATCTCTCGGTATTTTCGATTATTCGATTATTTCGATGGGGAATACAAGTAATGAGAAGTAATACAGAAGAGAAAGAGTGTTTGAGACTCGCGAATGGGATTGGATGCGCGCGCATTGGAAAGTGTTCGGTGCTAATGCATGCTTTGCGTCGAGCATTCGACGAGAAGTATAAGATAAAAGGATTTGATCGCAAATAGGCATAGAATTCCGAATTGCGAGTGGATGTGCGTTTTACGATTATGTATATTTCCATCAAATATTCGAACGACACGATGTAAGAGCAATCTGAATAATTAAGGGAATGCTCTCGATCGGTATAAAATCTTGATCGAAAATTCCATATTTTAGTGCAACTTGCGTCGATCAGAGATACCGGATACGTTCCCCTTTCGAATTTTCGTAGGTTTATTGGATAAAGCAGGTTTATTGGATTATGGGATCGAGGAAAGAACTTTTCGAAAGCTTTCTTTCTCGGGTTCACGAGGATCTACATTACGGTCATCACGTTCGCGAAATTTTGCGGGCAGATGTCCAGATGCGAGCTTGATATTACGTAGGATTTTTTTTTTTACGGAATGGTGAATATGCGCGCGGCTTTCGACGTGCATCGGGAAAGGGGGCGGGAGGAGGAGGGGGGAAAAAAGGAAACAGGCACGTTTCTCTTGCATATGCATCGAATCCTGGCCCACCTGGTTCCCTCCGCTTCGATATCATAATTTCTATTTCCATGGTTCGCCGATTTGTCACCGTTTCCCTTCGTTCCCCTTATCGAGAACGTTTCCATTGGGAGAAATCTGTCTGGAAAAGCTCATCCATAAATTTTATCCCAACAACTCGATAATTTTATATATTATTGCTTTACGACTCCTCATACGTTCGTTTCAAAAATTTTCATTTACAACGTCGTTACCGATCCAATGTCCAATTAGAGAACAGTTAAGAAACGGAATTAAAATACGATTGAAGCGTGTGGATCAAAGGCACGGACACGGAAGAATAGAGCAGAATTTGGACGAATTTATCGCGCTTGCTCGTGCACGCGAAAGAAAAGGGATGCACAAACACGGCCGCGTGTTCCCCTTAACAAACGATATCCCCTCCCCTCCTCTGAGTCGTTCAAGTATAACCGGCCGAGTAAGTACGTGGAGTAGCGCAGTTGCGGCGCAATCTCACTAATTACTCAAATGTAAGCGCACGACAAGATACGCTTAATTCCGCGACGTAGTTAGATAGCGGGCCAGGGCACGCTCTTCGCGTAATTAGAATTTCAAACCGGCAGCCAGAGATTCGAAGTAGGTAACCCTACGAAAGGTAAGCCAACGAGCATTGAAACGTTTTGGCTCCGCGCTACTCTCGCGACCTTTCGACGGTTTTCTTTTTTCTTTTTTTTTCAACGGTGGACGAGGAGTTCTTTCGCTCTCTCTATGCGTGTCCCTTCTTCTATTCTTCTTCCTTCTTTTGAGTTAAGTTAGGTAATGAAAAAATTAGTTATTAGATCTCATTTATCGTTATCATTTTTTTTCGAACATGGAGAAATTCTTCGAAAGTTCTTTTCTCTTCGATCTGTAAATGATTCTATCGTGATTGATCGAAGATTATATTTCATTGTACGTGCGTTTCCATTTCCATTCGAAATTTCTCTTCCGAAAGAATCTAACGTTCCTCGTTATCTCCTCTTTTTTCTTTCTATTCCAGTAGATAGAATTCCCGCGACACGTCTTTTTTTCCACCGTTTTTCTCCCAAATATATTCAACGTATCTTCCCTCGTACGATCCCTTCGTAACGTCTATCCCTAACGTAATCCCATCATCGTCCGACGAGTGACGAATGGAAACGTTCAAGTTCAATCCTAATTATCCTTGCTTCCGTTTTTTTTCGAGCGTGGGAAGGAAATTTTCCTTTCCATCGCTTTTTCTTTCTCTCTTTCTTTTCTTTCTTCCCTTTATCCCTCGAGAGCCACGCGTCCCCTCCCCTTTCGAAGCTCTCTTTCCAGAGCTTAACCCTATCACGTCCACGTTCACCACTTCACCTTTCTGCTCCCTCTTTTGCTTCTTGAGCACAGAGAAAATTTTCGTTTCACCGCGCTTACATTTTCAACTACTACCACTCTTCCCGCCACTTTCCATCATCCCCTTCCCAAGAAGGATCCAACGTGCCACGTGTCTCCTTTTCTTGTTCCCTCCGACCCTGCTCGTTGCTCGTTCCGTCAACCGGCGCTGTCCCGCATCAGCTCTTTTCCAGATCCAGGGGAAGGGAGGAGGGAGGTGAAAAATGGTCGAGTGGATCTCGCCGTGGCAAAAAGCGTAGGAAACATGGTAACGATCCGCGAGAAGAAGGATCCACGTGTGCGCGCGTGTGTGTGTGTGTGTGGAGGGAAAAACATCCCGCTCTCGAATTAATATGCCCTTCGAACCATCTTCCACGCACACATCTCGATGGATGAAGGTTCACCAGAGTTTGATCGATCCTCCGAATCGGCGTGGAAAAAAACTGTCTGCTCCAAGGTTGGAATAACGATCGTAGCCGAAGAGACAGAGAGAGAGAGAGAGAGAGAAAGAGAGAGAGAGAGAGAGGGGGGGGGAGGGGAATTTCCATAACAAGGCGGCCTGATTTGCATGTTTCGCCGAGTTACAAAGTGAACCGTCCGTAATCGAGCCGTTTCGCAATTGGCTTTCGACCTACTCTTTTCGAATTCTGGATAAATTAGTTATCGCTTATCAATGTCGTCAAATTTTTTTTGTCCGTCGATTCAAAAGCGGAATCCGTTCGATTCACAGATCGGAAATTGCATTGAAGAAAAATTTGATTCATTCCCCCCGGATTTCTGTTTTCTGTAAGCTCTACTCGATTCTCATTTTTATTATTACTCGATTATTCGTTCGTTATTCCTGTTTACACGCTGTTTCTGTTTTTTTTTTTTTTTTTTTTTTCATTTTAAAAGAGAAAATTTCGTCCACCTAAGTTTCCAACAATTACACATTTTTCCCTCCCCTCCCAAACTCATCAACCTTCTTTTTTCAAACGATCTCTCTACTTTTAACGTTTACTGAAGAAAGAAGAAGAGGAGGAGGAGGAAGAAGAAGAAAGCTAGCAGCAAACGAACAAAACGCGCGCGTTTTAACCGCATCGTTTCAACTTACTTAAATCGGATATACAATAATACTACCTCTCGAAACCTTGTTTCCAATCTTTCGCCTCGGTTGCGTGAAGCGAGCGTGCAAATATAGGAATATACACGAAAAAGAGGAGTCCAGCGGCTATCACCTCGAGCGCCCACCCTTATCTCCGCGACGCCAGACTCGAGGGCACAATAACGAATCCTTCACACTCGAACCGATACCAATCCTGCGGATAGCAAGCGTGTAGAGAAACGCTCTCCTCCCTGGACGACGAGCCCTTACAGACGCGCCGCTACATTTACCTCCTCGCTTAACGTATTACCCACGAGAGAGAAGGAAGGAGAGGAGGAGGAGGAGGAGGAGGAGGAGGGTAAATATGTCCTCTATCCGGCGGCGTGTTCGCGCGTGCGACATTTCGTTACGGTCGCGTTAAGGCGGTTTCGTTCATTCCTGCGGAAACGCGATAGGCCGTAGACCTAACCGCGTGGAGCGCGTTCGCACGCATCACTGGCTGCCCAACGAAAATTCTCCATCTTCCTCTCTCTGTCTCTCTCTCGTAGGGGGGAAGACAGACTGGCCGTGAAATATTATCCCGGCTTCGAGTCTCGATTTTCTTCTTTTTCTTCGGTCGTGTCGATGTATTAGGTTGTGTCAGAGATTGCCAATTTTTGGAATAAACAGCTCGTAAATTTTTAGTATATGTTTTGTTTAGTATATGTTCACAACAGTTTTGTATTTTCTTTGCGTAATAAGTTGTTTTTCGTGTTAAGTTTAACTGCTTTTTGAGAAGCGAATATGGAATATTATTTCTGTTACGAGTTTAAGTCGGGATACAGAAGCGTGTCGAAATATTAGGTTAACTTTCGGGGAAGATTCTATCGACGAGAGGACTGGTTCGGTGGTGGAAATGAGAATCTTGAAAAAAATGAGACCGATATTAGAGAAAGATGAATTGGAAAGCCAAAGTGGAAGCGGAGTAGTTAGACGTATCTGCCGATGACGGTTTTCAGACGTTTGGGTGCAAAGTGAAAAAAATTGGAAAAGGAAGATTAAAAGTTGCGGCGTTTGAAAGTGTGCTTACCGCGTAAAGCTCGAAACTAAAGGTAGATGTCCATTTTTGAGTAGAATTACGATCCGTGATGGGAAACGGATACCGTACGATCTGGACAATGGTTAGACTTCGATGAAAACCCTAAACAAATGTCGAAACCATCGTTGATGGTCATTATATGGTGGTCCATATAAGGAATAATTCATTATTCTTTTCTGAAACGAGGAGATGCCGTATCCCATTGCCAAGAAATCGATCAAGAAACGAGTTAGTCGACAGACGTGGACCTATTCTTCTGCGTGACAACGCCCCACCACTCTAAGAAAATTAATTCGAATCGAAATATGATATCTTAATCCATCAGATATTTCACTCGCAAATTGTTACTCGTTTCTTCGCCATTTACAGTTGTTTTTTTAAAAAATAAAATATTCGATGGAGAAGCTGTAATTTCTTTGCACTAAAACTATAAAAAATGGCTCATATTTTAATCGAATAAGGATTATAGTTTCGAAAATTTATCGTTTTTCTTCCGATCAATAAAAACGGCAATTTCATGTGGTACGACCTAATGTATCATTTTTTAAACGATAATTGGAGATTACGTTTTTAAAGTAATATTTTAAAGCGTGATTAATTGTAGGTTTTATGATTTTGATCGCTGTAGAATGTAGATTTTGGTTCAGAGAGAATTTGAGAGAATATTTGAAGATCCGTTCTTTCGTGCTTAGAATAACATCTAGTTCCACCTATTCGGTGAAGTGGATAATTCTCATAAATTTTTGATTCTGGCGCGCTAATCGTTAGCCCGCTGCAGTTCGTGCATTTCTAAAAGATTTAAATGTATGCATATGTATGCAAAGAGACGTAAAATAAATCCAAATAAAAGTAGAATTATCCGAAAATAAATTTCTATTCGAATCCCGTGTTGATGAAATTTTAAACTTTAAATAAATTCATCCAAAGTTTAATCGCATGTCAAATTTCAAGAATCTTGGGATGATTCGAAATTCCAGGTAGGAAGAAAGACAAGGATAGTTTAAATTTTAAAAAAAGAAGAACTCTATAAATACAGACTTCTCTTAAACCTTTAACTTAAATCTTAAACAGCGATCTCCAAGTCGTGTCGAATCGTGAGAAATCATCTCTCGTTTCTCTCGCGACGGATAATCGGCGTCACTCTGCGATTCCGCGAACTCTCGAACTCGAAGGATTTGAAATTGAACGCCGTAACATCCCCCCTTTTTCCTCATTCAAGCCTCCCTCGATCCAGGAAAGAATTTTAGGAAAGAATGGAGATAGAATGAAATTGTTTTGGTCCCGAGGATAGGCCACTGACCGACTCGTTCCCTTCGCGTCCTCCAATTTCGAATTCTTCCAATTCTTCCGAATCGAAAATAATTCGATCTCGAGGATTATTTCACGATTCGATTCGAAAAATACGCGAACGTCCAAGGATAGAGATAGATCCAAAGAATGTCCTCTCCCATCCGAATCTGCAAACCGTGCGAAAACTCGGCCGCAAAGCGGATAAAACGCGTAATCCTTTAACCTACACGCGGCTGTATACACAAGGAACACGGAGGAAGAACAGCGGTGATTTCTGTTTTAAGGGGACGAGAGGCGGTCGTTTTCTTAGCGTTGAAATCCGCGTTGAATAGTGGAGGGGGTTGGTGACCGTGAGTTTTCCGACTAAAAGGATCTCGTCGAGAAGGGGGGGATTGGATAAGCAACCCTCTCCCATTCCCATTGTTAACCACCTTGTACGCGATTCAGAGGAAATTCAATGGATAACCGGAAACGTGGTTAGAGCCACGCGACCGCTCGCTTCGACTTTCCGGAGGGGGAGAGGGAAGATGCTCATCACCCGTGGCGAGAGACACCACGAATCCCTCGGGTTCGGCCGCTTGAAAATCCGGGGAGAGGGATTCTAATTCGATAAAGAAGGGAAGAAGGGAAACTCTGCGACTAACCGAGTCTTGGGCGAGGAAGTGGAGGAAGGAGCAATTAGAGGAGTGGCGCGGAGCGCAACAATCGCGGCCACTTTATCCAAAGCGTGGGATAGGCGGGTGGAAGGGTGTTTGTGCGAGAAGGCCTCGACTACTACAAAGCGATCGCGCTGATATCCGGAGACAATGGCGGTCGATGGGCGACAATGTACGCGAGAAATTATGCACGATGAACGCGAGCACGCGAGTCGATACGAACGATCGCGCCGTCTCCGTCTCGATGTCGTGAACACGAGTTATCAATTACCGCGAATAACCTCGAATTGCGAATTCGATATTCGACGATAAAGGTGGGCAAAGGTATAATTCTTATCGTCTCTCGTCGATCGTTTATTTTTTAACAGATCGAGACAATTTTTGGGAGAAATTGTTGTAATTCGTTTCACGTTGAAATTGTTAAATGTCAACGTGATATTCGTCATCAAATTCCTGTTTTTTCTTTTCTTGTAAGCGGGCAAGTAAAATTGTTTAACAAGATATTGTACAATAATGCGTGCTTCTTGCTTCTCACTTCCGATTCCGCGCCACGTGCAGCTGCGATCTCGGAGACCGAGCTCCATAACACACCTAATAAGCCAAACTATTTCCACCGGTTCGAGTGGAAGTTTCTAATTCAATTTCCAACCTATTCTCGATAGAACAACGCTCGATACAAGTTTTAAACGTCGTGCAGATTCTCGAAATTTAGCAAATTGTTGTAACCTCCCTGTTTCCCGAGCTTTAAAATAACGAAGCAAAAATTTCCTAGGAAAATTGAAATTATTATTAAACTAGAATCTCGCTTGATTCTTCTTACAAGATATAATCTCTCCAACACGAAGACCTATAATTTTCCATTCATTCAATTCTAATAAAATCTTTCGATGTAATCTTCGTTTCAGTTGGTGTACAACCCTCGATCATCGAGTCGCATCCTTAGACAAATTCGATTCTCGCGAGAGGCAAGGATTGGAAGCGAAATCACGGGCCTGTTCATCAACCAATCCAAGGAGAATGAGTGAGAGAGAGAGAGAGAGAAAAATAGAGAGAGTTGGATTAAACTTGGAACAGGAGGGGATGGCTCGCGAGTAAATGGTGTCTGACGGAGTCGCGTTTTCACGGTTGCTCGCGGAGAACGAGGAGAAACCAGGTTGGCCGAGTTAATTGTATAAATTTACAATGAATTAGCGGGTCGAGGCTTCGGTTCGAGGATTTACTACAACTTTCCTACAACGGATATCTTATGGGGGCTCTACGAACCATTAGAGGCTGGCAATTGATAAAAGTTTCGGCTTTTCGAACGATGACGTTTCGTTTTTTTCACTTTTTCGAATCACTCCACGGTGAAAAAAAAAAAAAAAAACCTCAACTTTTCCCCTGAAAAGTTTTGAATTTCACGCGGACGCAAATTTAACGGAACGAATTATTTCTATATATATATATGATTTATTATCACGAGAAGATTTATTTACACGTTCGAGAATAATAAAATTTGAACGGATAAAAATGTGGAGAACGCGCGTGGATTTGTTAATTAGATACGACGAGATTGAATAATTCTCGGATGTTCTACCCGATTATATATTCGTAAATTAATTATCAACAGATTCGTTTTCATAATTTATACCCGTCTCGAATTGCATCGATGCATGTATTTGGATCTCGTCGCTTGGATAAGATATATTTTTTATTCGAGAATGGATCTCGTAGTCCATAACAGATAATATTTAAAAATATTTGATCCTCCGTGGGCAATCAACCCCTTTCGTTGCGTTACGTTGTTCGAATCAACGAATATGAATGAAGGACGAAGAAGAAGAAGAAAACAAACATTTCCTTTAATGACCAGTTTCGAGGAAGACTTTTGCAGGCGGAATTGGCGAGGAAGTGGAAACAGGTGTAAGGAATGCGGAGGCTTATCGATCGAATGGATGGAACCGAACAGTCGGCGAATAAAGAAGAAGGGAAGACGAATGAGGTGCTATAACGCGAGTTAGGCAAAGCGATAAAGGCGAACTGCAGTTTGTCTTTCGTTATACGGGGGATATCGGCAACCCACTAACCTTTCCCTCAACTTTCCTCAACCCAGCTTCGTTTTCGTTTTCCCCGAAACTTTGCCCGACCGATCGAACCGCACCGATTAACCCGACCGAACCGGGGGAGGGAATTAAATCCTCTCTCGTTCGTCCGAGGGCTGGAAAGAGGAGGGGGTGAAAAAACAACCGACTGTCCGCTCCACGCGGGCCGACGCTTTGTCCTTACGATTCTCGAAACGTCTTTTGCAGGGAATCGATGAGAAATCGGTAAGAAATCGTCCATGGAGCGACGTCGTTCGTTCCAGATGCACTTTTTCCACGTTATCCGATAGGAGGGCGGTGTTTAGGTTTCTGAAACTTGTCCTGGGGACTCTGGGGAATGGAGAGAGAGAGAGAGAGAGAGAGAGAGTTTAACATTATATCGCGATTGAGCTTCTCCTACTTTATACGCGGATTGTGGACAATATAGCTAAGATGTAGAGAGAGAGAGAATTGTAAAGGGACGAGCGTGAGGGATGTTTCTTGGCTTCCACGCATGCGAATGCGCCAAAGGATTGCCAAAGGATGCATAGCAATGAAACTGTTGAAATGGAACCTTTAAAGCTATTTATAATAGCGGATTGGTCTCAGCCTTCAGAAGAGATTTCAAGGAATGTATATATGCGTGTGTTACACCGATCTCAAGCCTCGGATTGGAATAATAATTCCAATAATTCCATGGATATATCACCAACACCGAGGAGTGCCTATTGATTATGGACAGTTGTGAGGTTTCAGATTATTTCAATTATAAATTAACTAAAATCTAGACATAAAATTTTAGACCTCCAACTCGCGAGCGATTCAAGTGGACAAAGAAATTATTCATCGAAAGCCTGCATTCCCATTGCAACATGTCCATCACCCTGCTCGCACGGCCAATCATCTGCTTAATCTTCGCGCAACGTAATCGACGTCGAAAGGATCGACAAGATGGAAGGATCGATTCCCAAGCGAAATGTAAGGATAACGTCTCGGTCAAGTCGTCGATCCGCACTCCAAGTTGGAGGCGAGTTCCCCTCAAATTGCATCTCCGCGTGGATTAGAGAAGTTGGCGGGGGTTAGGCGCGCCACCGTCTCCAAGCTCGGTCCCCAGTTAGGGTTCGCGATTATTGGTCGAAGGCGCATCGCGAAACTTTGCTTCTAGCGAAGAGAGGAACCCCATACCTCGGACGTAAGGGGAAGGTGGGGTGAGGGGAGGGGAGGAAGGAGGGCAAGTTCATCCGATTATTCGGCAAATTAATTCTCGCCGGGGCTGGGCGAGCTTTATTGAAACACGGCCCCGTCCTTTCGGGATTAAACCGAACTCATTACGTTTTGCCGCTTAACCATGGAAGATTCTGGTAAACGAGGAAACGGACCCTTGTTCTTGCCCTACACGCGAGTGTCTCATTGTTTTGCCCTTTCCACTCGAGAGAATGGAATTCGTGTCCGTGAATTCGAGGATGTGCCGTTTCGAAAGTGTTACGACGTGATATTTGATATTGTAATTTTATCCCGTTTAAAATTATTTACTCGAGATTGTTTGTGAAAATTTAATTCCTAATTTTAAAATAGCGACTGCTTGAGGTAAATTTAAGAAGAAGAAATGGTCCAATCGCGATCTTCAGATGTATCTTTAATCGCGTCCGTGAATTCGAGACTCGTGTATTTATAGTTACGCTACGTTATTGTATAATATATAATTGTATATTTGGTATTAATTTTATCCCATTTGAAATTATTTCTAATTCTAATAGCGACTCCTTGAGGTAAATTTGAAGAAGAAATGGCCCAATCGCGATCTTCAGATGTATCTTTAATCGCGTCCGTGAATTCGAGACTTGTGTATTTATAATTACGCTACATTATTGTATAGTTTGGTATTAATTTTATCCCATTTGAAATTATTCCTAATTCTAATAGCGACTCCTTGAGGTAAATTTAAGAAGAAGAAATGGCCCAATCGCGATCTTCAGATGTATCTTTAATCGCGTCCGTGAATTCTTGTGTATTTATAGTTATGCTCGTTCGAACGTTATTGTATAGTTTGGTACTAATTTTATCCCGTTTAAAATTATTTATTCGAGATTGTTTGTGAAAATTTAATTCCTAATTCTAATAGCGACTTCTTGAGATAAATTTAAGAAGAAGAAATGGTCCAACGCGATTTTCAGATGTATCTTTAACCGTGTCCGTGAACTCGAGACATGTGTATTTAATACACATATAATTTGGTATTAATTTTATCCCATTTAAAATTATTCCTAATTCTAATAGCGACTCCTTGAGTTAAATTTAAAAAAAAGAAATAGTCTATTTTCAGATGTATCTTTAACCGTGTCCGTGAATTCGAGACATGTGTATTTAATACACATATAATTTTATTAATTTTATCCCATTTAAAATTATTCTTAATTCTAATAGCGACTACTTGAGTTAAATTTAAAAAAAAGAAATAGTCTATTTTCAGATGTATCTTTAACCGTGTTCGTGAATTCGAGACATGTGTATTTAATACACATATAATTTGGTATTAATTTTATCCTATTTAAAATTATTCTTAATTCTAATAGCGACTCCTTGAGTTAAATTTAAAAAGAAGAAATGGTCTATTTTCAGATGTATCTTTAACCGTGTCCGAGATTTATTTATAGTTACGCTTATTCAAAAGCATAGTATTTGATATTAATTTTATCCCATTTAAAATTATTAACTCGAGACTTTTTGAAAATCTGACTGCGAAGAGATTTTCTTTGAGACAAATTTGAATGAGATCCGATTCAAGTAGAATGATAATCTCGAAGTGGGGAGAGTAAGAAACGTTGATGGATGCAACGATCTGTTCCTATTCCTTATTCGAAAGAGCAGCGTGCGATGTTGAACACGCAGTGTCGAGCAACGATAGGGAAGCGTGATCGTCGATCGGCCGACGCGCTCTTTAAACCAGATTAAGGTCTGGGTCGTGAGATCGTGCGCACACGATCCAACAACGGAACAAGCTAGCTAATGCGTAATCCGAATTAATAACAGGATGGCGTGTTTAAGCTCGATCAAGGGAACATCTCTCGAGTCGCGGAGGCTTGATAAACGCGTTTATCGTTTCCACCGTGCATGTACCTATCTGTACGTACACGCGCCGATTCGTCCAATTCCTACAAATTCCTTCGTATTCCCAACCACGCCACGCGTAATAAAAACCGTATCTTTCGCAACATCGCTCGTCATTTCGAAGCCTCGGTTTCAAAAGACGAGCGATAACAATTGTCGAGCAATTCGAGGGTTTCGAGTTAAATTTCGCAAATGACCTCGTTCCGTTGCCAAGAATCAGTCCACCATAGAGAGGATTATCCTCAATCGACCCAGATAACGATATTTTCGCAACATTTGGATAAATAAGCGTAACGGCGAGACGTAAGAAAAGACGTTTTTACTTGCTTCGTTCGCAACCGCTTTCAAAAGGAACACCTTTCGAGTTCTCCGCGTGCTTTTTATTCGACTTTCGAGCAGGGGGCCGAACTTAACAGCCCTTAAGCCTGTTCCATCCGTGGAAACGATGTGACGGGAATTAATAATAAATCGTCGAGGGCTTTTAAAAACGATCTTTCATCCAAAGAGTGAATTTAACAACGTAATACTCGGGTAATTTTCGTATCGCGGAGGGAAGGTTGGACAAGGGCCAAAAACCGTTTCTTCCCGCTTTTTCTTTTCCCTTTTTTCCTTTTTTTTTTTTGCTGCGCAGCTTCGCGAATTCCGTCATTTCGTTTTCGTTTTCCGGGCAAATTCTCGGCCTCGATTTTTCCTCCGCTGCGCTCTTTCCCCCTCCTCGGTTTCCCCAACCGCGTTATTAAAATCCTCCTTCTTTTATCTACTACTCGTCGCCGCTCCTCTCCTTTACGCCTTTTCGGGACTACGGGACGTTTCACCCCGCTCTCCTTCGTTTCTCCTCGTCTCGTTGGTTCGATATTTTGCGAAAAATGCCCGGATGGAAGGACGGATGAAACGTTTCGCGGAAGGGAGAATGAAGAATCTTTGGAACGAAGCCAAAGAGAGGGGGGGATATACTGGCCAACTTGCTCTGTTTAACCAGCGATGCTTGATCTCCGTTTTCTCGCGGTGAAAAGCACCGCGGAGGAAGAATTCCGACTTGGCCCAGTTTTTTCCTTCGTCCGCCTTTTCGTGAAAATGGACACCGACGATTCTTCTCTTCGATTCGACGAGGAATGGAACGATGCGACGAGTTGAGATCGCGCAGAGAGGAGTTAGAAGGATTTTTTTTCAAACCCACGAATTACTATTACTACTCACGCAAGAGTAAAAGTAACACGTATTGCGTGTATGGACATAAGGGGTGTTGGGGATGAAATAGGATTTTGGACGCCGAGAGGAACGAGATCTGAGGACTGCTCGTGTTCCGCGAACATTGAAATTAGCGGAAGGTGCGAGACCTAGTTGGCCGCAAGCGACGCTTAGGGCGAACCTGCTACACCTTAGATCTTCTGCCCAACCGAGTTGCCGAGCGCAAACTTACGGACATCGAAATTAGCGGAGACTCGGTTTGAGAGACTTGGAGAGCCTGTTGCCCGCGAGCAACGTGAGCTGAGAGAAAGGTACGCGAGGGTAGCTAGATTTGAACGACGAATAAAATTATCGAAATTAGAGGTAAAGAATTGAACCGTTAAACTTTTTGAATCTTATCTACTTACTTTCGATAACATATGGTGCGAATTTGAACGAAATATGACGTAACTCGTCGTGCAAAGAAGGCATCGTGGAACGTCGATGAAGGAAGGAAAACCGTGGATGGATGGAAATAATATTAAAGATGGAACGCGTAGCAGTTGGGAATACAGTTGTTGGTAGCCGATCGCGGAAACCGCGGGAACGAAGGTGGAAAGAGGGTAAAAAGAGGGAGAAGGCTTCGCGTGAGCGTTTCTTGCTTCGGCTTCGTTTGAATAATTCAACGGGTAATCGAAGGGAGGTTACCCCCTCTGACGAGGGACGGAGGGTTATTTTTCATTATTCATTTTACGTCTCTCGTTTCCGTGTTTGATGCTTTATCGAGAGCCATTACTTTAATACCTGCCACACTCCCTAATAATTAATTTGACCGTCGAGTTTTCAAGGGAGAAGTTGAAAAGATTCGACTCGTGGATGAAGTTTCTGGATTGGAAAATATCTGTCAAGGAAATCTGTCTGTGGATGGAACAATGGATAATTAAAATCAAATAAATTCGTGTCTTTTTTTTTTTTTTTTTTTTAGAACGAGAGGAATTGAAATACGAAAAGTTAAACGAGAGGGAGAAAAGATAGAAGGATATGTATATACATATATACGTACACGCATTCTTTGCGCGTACGATATCATCGATATTCACGAGGAAGAAGTTCACTGTCTGCCAGCCAAATGAAAATTCTTCTTTATGTCGGGTGAACGTACAGTCGATCATAAAATTCTTTTCTTCCATTATTTCTCGAGGACGAGGAAATTCACGCTTTTCGTTTCCAAGTGTCATTTTCGTCAACGAAAAAAAAAAAAATAAAAAAATAAAAAAATAAAAAGAATCGAAAATTAAACTTTCAATCCAGCATTTAGAGGTAGAATCGAAAGTTTGAAATGGGAATTCTTGTAAAGTTTCAAAGAAAAAAAAGAAATTAATTGGGTTTCGATGATACAAGCTGTTATTCAAAGTTCCGCCGGTAAGTAGAGTTGTAGAAAGATTTTTGTGCTCGAATGTATAACATCCTCTAACTTATCGATGCAGCTGGAGCATCTCACCGTTCACATGGGACAAAGATTTTAATATTTAAATTAAATCAGACGCGTGGTTCCTCCTACTTCTCCTTCATTTATACTCGACGCGCATATATACATGTGTCTATATACGTATACATTTATAAAAGGAAACGTGGATTCTTTGCCAATCCCGAGAAAATCGAGTACCTTTCTTCTCTCGAGAAGAGAACACGTTCGGATACACGTTGCACGTGGAGAAGGAAATATATAGATGAACGATAATTACCTGGGTATTATATATATATATATATATACGGTCGACACGAGAGAGAGTCCATAAGTCATCGTTAATTACGACATTATTCTCCGAGTGATTTATCGCGTGTTCGTTTCGTGTCATTTCCAACATCCACCGACTTCCATTTCTTTTTCATGCCACGATGTAGACGTCAATGTGAATTGATTTGCAAGGTGACAAAGCTTTATTTTCTCGCTCTTGATGTTAAATCGACGCCATTTTTCTTTCTCACCGCCGCGCGTAACGGTATCGCGGTGCAATTAGAAATGATTCTTTTCGCGGAATATTAAACTTGGATTTTTTTTACAATAAAGAATCGTTTCGAGGTTCTTTTTGAGTTATCGTTGAACGCCGATCGCGTGAATTATTTATTGCAAGTAAATGAGAGGAGTATCGATATCGATTCTAAAGAACGACGTCCTTTCGGTATTCTTTTTTAGAAATTTGGGGATCAAAAAGAATAACTTTCGCTCTCAGGATATAGCGAAAAATAATTCTCGACAACGATTTTTTAAACTTTATCCCTCGAATGTATTCGTACGAAGTTTAAATCTAATTGAGAGATCGAAAAAGGGTCATCATATACACCAAATTTTTCCTATACGCTCAAAAATACGAAATTTCAAGTAGATCATATATATATTTTTTATGCTAAAAATTCATTACGAATAATGGAAACCGATCCATCGATCATCACAAACATCTTTGAAAATAAATTTAATAATTTCGATTTATCGGAAATATCGAAATTTCCAATACGTGTACTTCTGTGAAGTTGGATAATCGTTGTTGCGTGAAAAACAAACGTGACACGATAGGCAGCGGAAATAGCGGCTGTTATTTCCTCGATAATTAAGTCCGCGTATTACGTATGCACGTAACGAATAGAATGATTACGGTTGCGCGAATTACTTCTAGTTGCCACGTATCCACGTCGAGATATACCCCATAAGTCGTCATTAATTACAGTGTTATTGGCGTGATTTATAGCGTGCTCGATTAGTCGGGATTGCGATTACTCGGCTAGTTTTGTGAGAGTAGCCTGGAACGGGTTAACGTCCTCCTCCAGTTTAGCGTCGATGGCACGGAAATTTTATTTTTCGTCTTGGAAAAAGAATTTCGATTCTTTTGTTTTTTTTATAAAATGAGGGAAATTTTATTTATTCACATATATATCTCTTAATCTTGGAGGAATGCTTCGATTTTTTTCGAGCACGTGCTCGTTGAAATTTGCGTTGCATTATCGAGTTTGATATCGAGTTTCATTCTTTATTTTTGCTGTTGGAAGAGAATGTAGTACGATTTTTCAGGAATATTAGGCGGATTGAGAAAAATTAATCGATTCGATGTTTCGAAGTGGGTCGACGTGTTCAAATTTCAACACGGAAATTCTACTTTTTGGAAAAAGAAAATATTAATCGATCGAGCGGGTTTATCGAATCATCTTGATTTTCGTGTTTGTCGTTCTAATCTTTCAATAAGGGTGAAATTTTGTTCCTTCGTCGAAAGAAAGTGATGGCTCGATTTTTCACGAAAGGGGCGCGTATCCGACGAAGTTTGCATCGAAAAGATGGTAAACTTTCCCCCTTGTTTGTTAGCATGGGCGATCGAGAGGAGGAGGGGGATGCTTTTATTTGGCGAGACGGTGAGCAAAGCTTAACCCGATTTCCCCATCGGGGTTCACGACGGAATATTTACGAAAACGTTTCCTCCTTATCTTCTTTATCTTATTTACCGTTCCTCCAAATTGTCTCGATATCTGCCTATTCTAAATTCTCGAACCGACATTTATGGCTCCCGTCCAACGTACGCGATCTCTCCAACTTCCCCATCGCTGTTCCAGCCGGGATGCTGGATTCATTTTTTATACCCAAGAAGAGAGGTTCAACCCACGCACACCCCCCTCCACGCGAATTCCCCTTTCCATTCGATTCCAAACTTCTTAATATCCTCGTTAAATATTTTTCAAATTTCTACTCTCTAACATATGTACTTCAAACTTTATTTTTCAAAACTTTACTTCCTTCTTTTGAGAGAATAGAAAACAAAAAAAAAAATATTACTACTTATCGAACAATCACTCTCAACACGATTCTTTTGCCTTCAAATCCGTTTAACTTTCCCAATTTATCGAGAATAGGCGATATAGTAGAACTCGTTCAATTGCGCGGAATTACGCAAATCTATCTTCGCGAATCGACGGAGGAACGAAATTTACCGCGCGCGGGATTAAAGAATCGTAAAAAGGGGGAGGGAGGCGGGAAACGAGAGGGAAAGCTGTTGTATAAACAGAGGGGATGACCGAGAATTTCATTAGCAGATTGCTCAATCTGCATTCGGCGGATCGGGCCAACGCGTCGATCCACCTCCTCTGCAAGACCAACACCGGAATTATTCCGCAAAGTGCTCTCTTCTAAACGTCGAACCGGAATTGCCAGGGCTTAGCCCACTTTCCTCCGTTAAACCGGAGGATTTATTTCCCTCCTTTCACCCCTTCTCCCCGAATGTTTTCTACTTACTCGCTACTTTCCAACTCTCGGCCGCCAACAACAACAACAACAACAACAACAACGATGCTAATAATGCACGTGTCGAGATGTTTCTCACCTGAAACAGACGAAAGAAGATACACGGTCAGACATTTGTGCAGCGAATATCTCTCGACGTGGAACGGGGTTAAGGGGTCGTTGCAAGGGTTCGGAATTCGAACGGAAATATCTCTGGGATATAAAGTTGGGGAAACCGAAAGGAAAGTCGGTCGCGACTGTGCGCGGTTGTTCACGCTTTGAGAGACGCAAATGGCCGGTTTCCTTCGGAGGTCGAGTTGTTGCGTTGTGGAAGCCACGTGAAATTCCGAAGGGCTCCGAACGAGGGGGGTTAATTCGATCTTTATCCGGCGCAATATCCGTCCCTGCACCCTCTCCTCCTCGCTTTTGTCTCCATTCCTCTCCCCGGATTATTAATTTCTTTTTCCATCCGAAAAAATTGTCTCTTCCATCTTTTACGATTACTTTCCCCTAGATCGATCGTCTTGGGCTTATGACTTTCGACTCTCTTTTTTCACAGTCGAGAGAGAAATTAGAGAAATTTTCCCGATTCGAGGTTGATACGAGAGACATCGTCGAATATCTATTTCTACAATATAACTTGCAAATATCTCGCCATAAATGTAAAATTATTTTGGATTTTGTTGCATTTTTCCCAATCCTACGATTATTTCTCCGCTTGTCAAATATATTTCACAATTTTCCTTCCCCTCAAGCTATCCAATCAGACCTGATCCCACCATGTATAACAGATACTATACACCTGCTACAATATACGTACAAGACGTATATACAGATCACATGGTCCGAAAATCCACGCGTTCGTCGAAACGAGCGAATTAAAGGAGAGAAATCAAGGAACGCGATCGATCGAATGCTAAGTTATATTTTTTATATAAAAAGGATTCTTTCTTCGAGTAAGAAATTCCGTACGAAATCTCTTCTCATCTCGAAATTTCTCTTCAGAGATTTACGACACCCGCCTGTCTTTCATATTCCTCCCCCCCTTTTTTGCTATATATATATATATCACTAAGAGAGGGGAGAAAAAAATGGAATATACAGGAGGATAGATAGGGCGATTATAAATTCGCCAGGGGCGGGACGCTCGTTGCTTCGTATTTTAGGAAGGCGGGATAAATCGTGCATCGTCTTGTATATTGCGGATTCCCCGGCTGGATGACTCTTTTTTTCGGCTGACCTACTTACCACACCTATCGTTACCCACCCGTTTTAACTTTTTATCACCGGTGAATAAAAATCCTGCGAGAATCGTTGGACGGTAATCGTATCGCGGGCGCCAGGGGAAAAATGAGAGGGAACACCTCCGATCCTCGGAGTCGGAAAAATCAAGAGATCTCCGCTTCACGAGGCGAGTAGAAGAGTTTCTTGGCAGGAGTCGTCTCGAGAGCCGTCTCCAATTCTAACATATATACTTAAATATATACGAATATATTTAAACAGATTATTTCTTAATTAAATAATCTATTGTCGAATTTGAAACGAACGTTCGAATATTTCAGATTTATTTTATAATCGAGCGAGAATCAATCGATAATAAACATAAACGCGTTTCCCTCTAATTGTAAACACGTGTTCGAATCGTCTATCGTCGAGGAATCTAAATTCTTCTTGGAAAAAATGAAAACACGGGGAACGACGACGAGGAGTTTGTATCGGACGCGTGTAAACAGAGGATAGAGTCGCCTCGAGGAAATTAAATTAGTCTCGTTTCGGGCGGTGTCGCGACGTCACGCGTAAATTCCACTCGTGTTGCGATTGTGATTTCGTGCGTGTGCGCGTAAATTCGAAATGGCGCGTATTATTTGGTGAAACACGGTGTTGCGTGGAGTGCAGCACTTGGGCTGGTGGAGGAGGAAAGAGAGCCAGGATCGTGGAAGAAATTCGATCGAGGCCTTGGCGAGCGAATAATTTAGAATTTGTTGTATACGATGAATATATACGCGATATGCATTCGTATAATATGGTGATTATACATACAACGGTGGTTATGATGCAACATTGTCCATAAATTATAGCAATTACGCAACAATTATATTATATTACGAGGCATAATATACGATTATTCTATACATATCAATTTTGACGACACAAATAAATTTTATATGTATATTGTATCGGGTTCTCGTGTTTAAATTTCTATAGAAATTTTAGTAATATTGCAGTTATTAATATTGTATGAAATTTTCAAAATTAAACAAATAAAAATACGACGATCCCTTTTGTACAAGCATTTTAAAAAGAAGATCGTACCTTTTGAAATAAAACTACCATATTATACGAAGATTAACTCTTATATTTTCTCAATTCTTCTACGTTTTATTTTACAATTCGTACAAATGTATTGTTCAACAAACGTTAAATCCTTACACGTTCGAAACATTTGCCATTTTCCTTCATCATTTTCGAATTCGAGAAGCCAAAGAAGATGCTTCAATTCTTCAACTTTATTCTACAATTCGTACAAATGTATAATCAGCAAACGTTAAATCAATAATATTTATACATTCGAGAACATTCGAAGGATCAAGATCGAGTCGCAGAAGATGCTTTAATTCTTCAATATTCTATATTACAAATGTATCATTCAACATAAAAGTTACATCCTTACACATTCGAAATATTTGCCATTTTCCTTCATCATTTTCGAATTCGAGGAGTCAAAGAAGATGCTTCAATTCTTCAACTTTATTCTACAATTCGTACAAATGTATTGTTCAACAAACGTTAAATCCTTACACGTTCGAAACATTTGCCATTTTCCTTCATCATTTTCGAATTCGAGAAGCCAAAGAAGATGCTTCAATTCTTGTTTCAATTCTTCAACGTTCTATTTTACAAATGTATCATTCAACATAAAAGTTAAATCCTTACACATTCGAAATATTTGCCCTTTTCCTTCATCATTTTCGAATTCGAGGAGCCAAATATCCAATCGAGAAAGATGCTTCAATTCTTCAACTTTATTCTACAATTCGTACAAATGTATTAGTTCAGCAAACGTTAAATCAATAATATTTATACATTCGAGAACATTCGAAGGATCAAGATCGAATCGCAGAAAATGCTTCAATTCATCAACGTTCTATATTACAAATATATATTACAAAAGTATTGTTCAACAAACGTTAAATCAATAACCCTTATACATTCGACAACATTCGAAGAAATGAAAATCGAAGAAGATGTTTCCTCTGGTAAGACGTGGAATCCTTTCCTTTCCCACAATTTGATCGACAGTGTAAAACGGGAGGACTTGAAAAGTTAGCCGGCAACGTGGATACACGTTCTCCACGCATCGGGGTGAATCGCTTTTATGCACCGGAGATGAAGCGGTTCCGCGTCCGCTTTGCCGTGTCCTCGCGCCACCGTAAGCTTCATCATCCCCTTTGCACAGCGGATTAATTTGGAGAGCAGTGGCGCGCGTGGACACGCGGCTGTCACGTTCCTCCCCCCAAACTTTCTCCATCCTTTCTCTCCAACCTTTGCCCGCGCTTGTCGGATCCCAAAGCCGGTGGATGCTGTGGACATGGACGGAAACAGCCGGATGCTTTTCCGCTCTCTCTCTCTCTCTCTCTCTTTTTCCTCGAGCGAAAAGTTTGCATCATCGTATGTTGATTTATAGCGAGAATAGAATAGAGTATTCCCTTATTCCTTTTTTCCCCACCCCTGGACACGATTCTTGGAACACAGAATATATATCGTATTCTATTTATCCTCGAAGCGTGAAATGTTGTGAAATGAATCGACGATAAAAGAATCGTAAAAATTTTCCATCCACGAAACGTCTATGGAAATCATTGGAGAAGAACGTATTCCATTCCAAAATTCCATTCCACAATTCCATGGTATTCCATTGCCTAGGATTCGTGAATTGGCCTTTTTCTTTCAGATTATCTCAAGGAGTTGTATCTCATTTCGATCGTTCATAATTACTTTTAGGGAGCACTTTTTTTTTAGGGAGCACTTTTTTTTTAGGGAGCACTTTTTTTTTAGGGAGCACAGGTCTATGGAAATCATGGAAGAAGAACGATATTCCATTGCTTAGGATCCGTGAATTCGCCTTTTTCTTTCAGATTATCTCAAGGCGTTGGATCTCATTTCGATCGTTCATAATTACCTACGTTACACACGCAAGATATTATATTAACCGGTTTTGTTTTTTAGGGAACACAAGTCTATGGAAATCATGGGACAAGAACGATAATCCATTGCTTAGGATCCGTGAATTGGCCTTTTTTTTTCAGATTATCTCGCCAAGGCGTTGAATCTCATCCGTTCACTTTCGATCGTTTATAATTATTTACAAGATATTATATTAACCGGTTTCTTTTTTAGGAAGCACACATTGATAATAATATAAAACGAGAGCAATGGTGGAGGAGAGGGGGGAAAGAAAAAGAGCGATCAAAAGCGTCACTTGCGAAGAGAATACGAAAACGTGTCTCTTTGATGTCCGCGCATTTGCAATCTCGAATGAAATTTATTCTCCAGAGTATATATATATATATATGGGAAGGGAAACAGAGAAGGGCGAGCGTAAGCACTTTTCCGGAAGAACGTGTACCTTTTTCCCCCCATTTTTCCCCCCGATGAGCATTCGCGCATCCCCCTCCTCGTTCGTCGTATTAAAAAGAATTTCCTCGTAGTTTATTCAGAGCTTCCGGCTCAAATTTTTATCCAATTCGATGCTTCGATAACTCGAGCAATTTTGGAACACGTTACGAATTGAAAAGGGGGGTTTCGTAAGAAGATACGCTTTTTTAGGATTTTCGATCTTCCAGCCGTGGATTAATCCTTTGCACTCGTGAGTTCAAAGAGTCTAGAAGTGTAAATTTCTAGAAGTGTAAATTTATAAGAATAAAAAGTAGAGGAAAAAAAGAAATATAAAAGAATGAAATATATTATAGTGCAAAGGTTTCCTTAAAATGGTCCCATTTAGATATTTGAGCTTCTTGCACGCCTTGGAATTTCTGTATCTCATTTCATAGGTATTCGTGCTAATGTTAATTGGTTAGAGTAGGTTTGTCAATCCTCGCGGTCCTTTGTTTCACGTCCAATTAATTCCCACTGTTTGTCCGGATGGGCGGAGAGAAAATTGCGAAGAGAGGCAGCACCGAGTCTTCCCCAATTAATCGATCGGTCTGCCGTTTAATTAGGCGGCTTGTTAACGCAAGTGTCTTCGTTAAAATATATTTACCGATATTAACGCTTATCCGCAACGCGCCGCAAAATTAAAACATTTTGTCAACATTGGTTTCCGCGGTATCCGATTTACAACGTCGTTCTACAGAACGATTCTCTCGACGGAAAAACAGACTCAAAATAATTCTAAATTTCCTAAAACTAACCGTGTACACACTCTGAGAAAATTATAGGAAATTTTAAAATTATTAATCATCCCAATGGAAAGTTGTCGAAACAATTTTGCGCGAATTAGATAGCACGATCTTATTGATTGAAATATTGACACAAAATATTGCACAAAATATCCCGATATCTGACGCCTGTATAATCGCGATAATAGAAGTCATCGAGCCGTGTCGACGGATGATTGAAACAATGTCATCGCGTGTTAAATTTCCTACGCATCGCGAAAGGAGAAGCTCGTGCTCGTTCCAACGGAGAAAGGGTAGTAAAATGGCAAGTAAAGTGTGGTTGGAACGTAAAATTTGTGAAAGGAATTTTGAAGAGAGAGAAAGAGAGAGTTTCGTTGATCGTGCAAATCACGGTGACGAATCGGAGGGCTATGCAGCGGAAATCCTCCCCCTCTCCCCATGGAAGGGGTGAAAGGAGGGAAGGAAGAAGGGTCGGTCGGTTAACAGTTGGGCTATGGGACGGTATCGAAAACCACGGGCGTCAAACTCGAGCGGCGATTAATCTTAGTCTCGCGCAAACATCGATCCGGCTTTGTATACAGGAATACGTAATGTCGAGGGGTTGCCCTCCAAAACTTTTCGTCCAAACCTTCGTCCAACTCTTTTAACAAAGCCTCTCTCTCTCTCTCTCTCTCTGTCTCTCTGTCTCTCTTTTGTCCATTTTATCCACGAATACCGGCCAGAAAGGAGTCTTGATACGCCTCACGCGAGTTCTGATAAAGTCCTAATAAATTGCGTCGATCAAAATTTTATGGATAATTTTATCTCCGATGGATAGAGGATCTCGTGTATTACTTCTATCGATAGAAATTTCCTGTGAATCGCAAATCGATGAAATTCTCATTGGCGAGATAATGTACGAAAAGAGAATCGATCTTTAATTATTTGAAAATACGAGGAGGAGCGCGACAGGCGTTGCAAGTATGCGCCCTATTGGACGCGTTCTTCTGGATGGGTTTTTCCAATACACTCGTCCAGCTTTTTGTCGCTTCGAAAAAGGGGCGAGCTTTTGTAGTTACAAATTCGAAACGAAGAAAGGTAAAACCGAACCGGTGGCCTCGTTGCCATTCGGATCGATGCAACTTGATTAGCCGGGTCGGCTTTGAAACCAAACAGCGTTCCCGAACAGTTTGACGATTCGAGATTTCCCTGTGTTGTGAACGAAACAGCCGTGTGGTTTTTTCTTTTTTTTTTTTTTTT
>NW_025222365.1:1341872-1377504 GCF_014066325.1 Apis laboriosa
TTTTTTTTTTTTTTTTTTTTTTTTTTTTCCTCCTCTCCCGTAAAACAGGTAAAGGCGTGCGTGGAAGCCCCGCTTAATGCTCTTACGATGTAACCGGTACGCTGTGTAATCTCCGTCGGGAAGACCTACTAGGGCTTACCTGTCTTTATCTTGGAAGTTGGCCGTGGTTTCTCGAGGGGGGAGGAAGAGAACTTCGACCGATTTTTTTTTTATTACGTCACCGGAGGAATCTTTCGTCGATCGAGAAAAATTTCACGTTCTTGTGAAACGTAATTATGGGAATGAAGAGGGGAGGAGGATGAATCTACACGAACTTTATTTCTTCTTCAAAGGAGAACCGGTTACGTTATATATATATATATAATTTTCTTATTAGTTTGCTTTTGATTCTATTATTTCTGTTATGCAAAGGGTTAAACGTGCCCTTTCTGCGAGAGGAGAATGGTTTCGTAATAGAATTACGAAGGTGCACGAGATGCTCGTTAACGTTCATCCATATATCCCCAATTATAAAATTTCCATTAGCCGGATATCAAACTTGGGTTATAACGTAAAGGATAATTTATTATTTTCTATCATATTGCTCTTGACGATGTTGTAAATTTAATAGATCGCAGACCGATCAATTGTATTATAACAGAAACAGAAGGGCGATCCATTTGGAAAAATAAATAAGAATCAAGGTCGAGTAGCATCGGGTATGTACATTTTTTATTATTCTCCCTTTTTTTCGACCGGTCGAAAATGGAATAAATGCATGTAATGGCGGTCCCGATATATATATATATATTCGCGATGTATCGGCCCCGGCCGGAAGCCACAGCCAACGGGGTATATCGATCTCACGAGAGAGCGCGAGAGAGCGCGGGCCTCGTGTCGCGAGCAATTTGTAGCTTTGAATTATTTCGAGCCTGTGCCTCTGGCAATCGAAGTGATCGGCCATTTTGAAGAGGGGGTGGCGGTATCGCGGTTTCCATCAAGGTCGTCCCGATGCTCGTGCTTAATCTCGTCTTCTTATCAACCTCTTATCTCCCCATTATCGTCGAGCCGTGAAATGGCTCGTTTCGATTGTCTCCCAACGAAATTGTTTTCAAAGTTTAAAGTTTAATTTTCGAAATTTAAAATTGTTTTTGGAAATTTAAAATTGCCCCATTTCTCCCGCAATATAATAAAATTATTTGATTTTCCAACTCGTTTCAAAATCGCGCGGTATCCGATTTTTCCCAATTTTCTCGTAATAAAATTTTAATTTCTGGAATTAATCCCGGCAATTGTAAATTCTATCCTGATTTCGCTAACTTTCGCGCAATAATAAAATTCTTAATTTAATTTTGGCATTAATTCGTGATTCAAGCGGCGATTACCTCGAGTAATTCGATTGGATTCAATTGGAACTGAAAAAAATCTTTCTATTCGTTTCAGGACTTTCAAACTGGAAAAGGACATGAAAAACAGGAACCAGACATCGAAAACAGGAAGGAATTAATTCTCCGAGAAGAAGAGATCTTTCCCGTGAAATCGAGTCGCCCCGAATTGACCGGCGAGAAACCGAGAAGATGGAAGAAAAGGGGGAGGGAAAAAACGGTATAACGGTGAAGAAGGAATTCGTATCCCAAGAAGGAGAGCGATGTGAAGTGGGCTGTCCGATACGCGGATCCCTCGCGATAATAGAAAACAGGGGGAGGCGGGTGAGAATTCGAGATACGTCTGGCGCGAAGAGAGAGAGAGAGAGAGAGAGAGAGAGAGAGAGAGAGAGAGAGAGAGAAACAGAGATCCTCGTGTTGAGATCGGCGTTGGATTGGCGATCCCTGACTCGTTTGGCCATTGGCCCTTTCAAGGAAGATTCGATCAGACGGTTGAACGGACAGACGGACAGACGGACAGGTTGCTCGAACTGGTGGTGGTCAACTGGTGTGTACTCGAGTATTTGATGAAACGTTTACGGTTTCTACTCGCGAATCGGGATTTAATAGAAATCCATCCCGCTCTTCGTATAAATCGAGAAGGGGGCGCGATTTAACCGTTTGCCCATTGAACGAAGAATAAACGGATGTTGGAAACGAGCTGAATTGTGAGTGTGTTTGTCGAGGGAGGAGAGGGGGAGAGGGGGTGAAATGCCATTGAAAATTCGCGGCGAAACGTGCGGCAACAAAATTAACGGAGAGAGAGAGAGAGAGAGAGAAAGAGAGAGAGAGAGAGAGAGAGAGAGAGAGAGAGAGAGAGAGAGAGAGGGAGGGAGGCGCGTGTATGTACAGAAATTGGTATAGAAAATTGGGGGGAAGTGGTGGAGGGGGCTGTTTCGGTCGGATTGGATTCAAAGGATCCGCAATCTCGGCCAGTGGCGCGCAATTTCGATGGAGTAATCGCCAACTAGGCATTTTTACAGACGTTTCAGCGGCTTTTTTCTTTTTGGGGGATAAAAATAAAAAAGGGGGAGATGTAAAGTAGATATTCCGGATTTCGGAAACGATTCGACGTAGCTTTCTTCGAATGGTTTCTCTTTTTCGACACGGAGGAGGAAACGGGGGAAATTTTATTTTCCCCGATCTCGGCCACCCATCATTGTCCCACCGGATCAACTTCTTTCTCTCTCTCTCTCTCTCTCTCTCTCTCTCTCCTCCCTTTCACGTTATTCTCGCTGGGGGAAACGATCGGAGGCACGCAAACGATCGGGCCGCCAATCGATTTTTCCAACCCGTAACACCCGCGACAAATCGAAGCAATCGCGGTTTTCCTACGTGACCGATCGTAAAGCCGAGATTGCCGCCAGATATCGCGGATCCGGACCTCGCTTTCCCCCCGAATTTTTATTCGTTTCGAGGCATTCGTAGCGTGTGCGCGACGCGAATAAAAAAAAAAAGAGAGAGAAAAAAGAAAGCCACCCTTCGTCCCTTTATTTCGCGACGAACGCATCGATCGAATCCTAACTCGAATCGATAATGAAGGGAGAGAAAAAAAGAGTGGATCGAGAAATTTCGCTTGTTTCGCACGGGCGCGAGGATCGAAAGGGAGATTTTTTAACGAAACGAAATGATGAAAAAAGAAAAAAATGGAAAAAGAATTGGAAAATTAATGGACGCGTTGATCGAACTCGATCGAATGTCGGACGATCGGATCGAAGGGTTTTTAATCGGAGGCCCCGCGTACGCGTACGCGTACACGGTGGAACGAAAAATTAATTTTCCTTGGATCGCGTTTACGAGTCTGCCCGCCTCGGTCACGGACTTAATAATATCGTAATGGCGGACGTGGTTGGCGCGTCATTAAAAGTGGCGTCACGGCATCGTCGACGACGTCGTCGCTTTTCGCCGGCTTTTTCGTTCGTACACGACTTAACCCCGGCTCCCCGGACCAATTTCCCGGAAATTAACGTGACGCGGAATTCGTGGATCGTTCATCTTACATCACCGATAAAGCCCCGCGTAACGTTTTCATCTCTTGGGGATCGACGTCGATGAACGTGGCTCCAACTACCCCCCAGTGGATCCTCCTTTTAACGGGAGGAAATCATCCCGTTGGACGTTGGGTGGATCGAGCCCCGGTGAATTTATATGGGCATATCGATACGTTTTAAATTGGAGACGGATTATTAAGGCAATTTATCTTTCTCGTTAAACCTTGTAACGCGACAGCTCTGACGGTGACAGTCGCGGATGTTATCGGTTTGGATTTCTACCTCGTGACAATTAATTATCGATTTTATTTCGTTTGTACGTACCTATAGGAGGATAATATACGGAAAGGAAAAATTTCTTCTCCCGTACATCTTTTGCGATTAATTTTCCCTCTTTTCGGGAAACTAATATTAATCATTATCCTATTATCCTATAATTTCTCTTTCTTTTCGAATCGATATTCTCCAATTCTGCTTAAGAAAAATAGAATAGGAATAGAAACGCTTTATCCGTCACATCTCTAGAAAATCCAGACCTCTCACGGTGCGTGCTCGATAAAGACGATCGCGCGGAGGATTCGCAGGTCGGGAAACTGGTGGAGCTGAGGAGAAACGCGGAGAGCGAAAAAGCGTGGATCCCTCGCGTTTCGCGTTGCCGGCGATTGGGCGGTGGCCTGATTTTCATGGTCGACTAGTCGGGAGATAGATCAGGTATAACCCTCTCCCCTCTTGGTACACACCCCCTTTTCATAGGTGACCGTGCACGAGCGTTCGTTATAGCGTCGAGAGCTGCCTGTGACGGGGAGATATGTCCGCTGAATTTCACGATCGCGTGATTTTACACTTGGATGGGGATGGGAAAGCTCCGTTGCTCGGCCGGAAGAAATGCTCGAAAAATAAATACAGAGGATTAACGCCCGATTCTCCAAAAATATATTAATACATATATATTTTTTGAGGCGAAATTGTTTGCACAAGATTGGCCGAATTTTCGCCAATTTTTCGAGAAGAAGAAAAATGCAAACGCGTGGGAAATTTCAAAATTTGTGCAGACGTTCAACAACATCTTGAATTCTATTTAAAAGAAAACGTTCCTCTCGCTAATCAAACAGATCGAGACAGCTTCCCTTCCACTTATTCTCTCGAGAACGATTCTAACCACTTCCCCTTTCAATAGAGCCGAGGATAACTACGATACTTTTACCTCGTTGGAATCGGCTCCGATAATACGAGATGATCGATTCCAAGCTGTTGTTGCGCTTGGAATTAAACGAGAGAGGGATATAATCGGGAAGGATCTACACCCGACTAAAATATACCGTAAATGCACGGTCAGTGATTTCTAATCGGCGGCCGAATCAATGGGCGGCCGCGTTTATCAACCGTGAGACGCAAACCGTGGATAACCCACCCCCTCCCCTGTAATAACGTTCTGTGTCGCGGTGGCGGACAGAAACATCGACGCGGAACGCCCGATCCCCATTTCCGGCCGCACGTAGCGGAAGTTTCCCGCGTTTCACTTGCGCCCCCCTCCATAATCGGTTGTCACGATCCCCGACTCCCCCCTGCGGCCAATGATAGCGGCGGATGATCGAGATCGGGCCCGCGGTTTCCTTTCGAATCGATGAATCGGTTCGCCGATCTCCCTGGAAAATTGACCCGATTGCTCGCGACTCGGATCGGTTCCGGCTCCGTCTCCGTTATCCGAGAGGGGCTCTATCGAATATGGGAAAATATTGGGAGATTATTTCGTTGAAACGAAGGAATAAAAGAAGAGAAGAGAAAGAAGAGAGGGAGGAAGAGTTCGAAATAAGTAATTCGCGAGCAAATTGAAATTTGGTGAAGAATCGTCGCCTCGATCGTTATTTATCGGAGAGAGAGAGAGAGAGAGAGATGTAACGTGGGGAGGGGGTGGGAATTGAGGCGATCGTGGACGATGGCGGCCGATTCGTGGTCATGGGGAAAAAAGGTTGCGAGGCTAGGGAATTCCGTTCGTTCACCGCGAGCTCGTAATTTGTCATCGAGCCGCGACGTGTAAATGCGCGTTCGTCGAGAAGCCGCGGGAACCGCCCCTTCTCGAAAGAGGAAAAAAAAAAAAAANNNNAAAAAAAAAAAAAAAAGGGAAGAAAGAGCGTTCCACGGCTAAGGGAGGGGGGTGATTAATTCGCTTTTTCGGTATCCCGTTGAAATCTTGCGGGCTCGACGCCCGCCATTGTTAGGGCAGGGTGATAAAGGGGGGAAGAGCGATGGATCGTGAGGGAGATTTGACGAAGAAAGCGACGCTTCTTCCCCCTTGGTCGAGGATCGATTCGTCCTCGAGAATTCGGGTCACTGGGTGTCATTCTTTTTTTTTTTTTTAATGGCTATCTATTTGTTCTATTTTTTTTTTCTTTTTTTTTTGAAAGAAAGTGAAAGTGAGATTGCGAGGGGAGGGAATTCGTTTATTTTTAATTCGCTTTTGTAAATTGTTAAGAGATTTCTTAATACGTCCGTGTTTCGTATCTCTATTTTTTTATCTAGAAGGCAAAAGAGAGATATGAGGAGATGATTTGAAATCTTTATTTCACAACGCTACTCTTTTATGTACGCGCTGTTTCTAGTTAAAAAAAAAAGTTAAAAATTATATCAGTTCAATTATATTCAAAGAAATACCGAGCTTGAAAAGAAACGAGAACTCTATACTTTGTAGTATCCCTTTCTTAAAATGTTAATCTCACTTTCCAACGAATCTTTCGTTGCGCGTGGTTACAGTATTCTAAGCGTTTTAGAGATATTCGCATTTCTTTTGGATCAACGATCCGGATGAAAAATTCACGATCCCAAAAGAAGGAGAAACGCGTTGGAATCGAATGGCAACAGGCTGCCATCGTGGTATATTTTTTTTTGAAAAAAATCATTTTAATCGTATTTCATTCATCGTGGAAACGGTTTTATCTAAAGGGAATCTTTTTATCGCATTATGACCCGTGAATAATAAACGCTGACGCCACTAGTCACATTAACGAGCGTTAAATGCATTTATAATGGCGCGTATGCCTCAAATTTTCCCATCGCTGAATTTGTTATTCCGTCATCGTGCTCGGCCGGATGTTGCAAAAGAGAGAAAATTATCGAATTAGGGGATACATTGTACATTTTGTCGTGTCTCCGTATTTGCCCTTTTCCGTCAAATTTTCCCCGCCCAAAATGACGAAATCGTTTAATTTATCGGGATTTATCTCGGGCTTATCGAGATGGGGCGAAAGAGAAATACGGAGGCGGGAATTTCGAAAATGAGTATCGGCGGTTACGCGCCAACATTTCGCGGCGTTAAACGGCATAGCGCTATTTTAGTCGGCCATTGATTCGAAATATAAATTTTCAGTTAATTCGTGTTGGCCGATTAAAAGCGCAGAATTTTCCGAGCCGTGGAGGGGGAGGGTAAATTATGGTAACTCGATACGCGGCCAACGTTGCATTTCCACCGCAAAAATCGGTCGGAAATTAATCGTGATTTGCGCCGATGAAATTTTTCACCGTTGTTTTTTCAATTGGTTAATCTATTACATCGTTATCGTTTAATCAATTTAAAATTTTCCATCGAATGCAATGCAATCTCGATCATCTAAAATTTCTTCCCTTCCTCTTTTTCAAATTTTTCAATTCGATTGATCGAATATTCCACTTTAAAAATTCCTCAAAATCGTAAACGTAAATGGCGACATCTCTCCGTCGTTTTCTCCCATTCCAAGAAGATGGCCGATTTAAAAAAAAAAAAGAAAAAGAAGAAAACGTTTAAGAAACGAGCACGACACGTTCTACAACTTGAAAAACTTCCTTCCCATCGCCGCTTATCATCCCGATCGACGATCGACGTATCCCTAAATCTTGGATAATGGGGCGGGGACACGCGGCCCCAGTTGCAGTAAACTGGAAGCACGCGTACGCCACGTTGTCGAATTCCTTTACATCCGTAAAGATGAGTTAAACCGATTGGATCGCGCTGGTGGCGGTTGGTGTTGTAGGAGGCAGCTGTTCCCGAAGGATAAGCACGTTTCCAGAGGTTATCCGTATCCCAGTTATCGTAAATTCGGGGAAAAACTCTACAACTGTATTACGCCTGTGCTCAAGTTTCTCTCTCGATGCTGGGACGCGTTGTTGGGATACGCGGTCGTTGTTCACCGGCAAGCCGTTTAAAACCCGCTTAACTCAGCGAGGAAACGGATATTTCATACGAAAAACTTTTTTTTTTTTTTTTTTTACTTTTTCCCCCTCCCTTTATCGAAGGAATAATGACAAGCTCTTTCTCGCGAGATATCGAGCAAAGGGATTAGACGGATTACAGGAGGAGAATCGATATACTATATATATATATATATATATAGATATACGAGCTACATCTCACTGTCGAGATGTACGAATGGACGGACACCTTCTCCAATTCGTATTGAATTTGCCACTCATTCGAATTGAATGGCGCGACATTCTATTCTATCCCGTCCATCGATCATTTTATCCGAAATAATAATTGGATTTCTACATATATATATATGTATATACGTAGAAAGAGGTGAAGAATTTTTCTGAGTAATAAGAGAGCCTCGTTAGGCCATCCCCGCACGAGCAATTTCATTTGAAAAATCTAGTTGTAAAATTGTAATGTCCTGAAGAAAGTGCTGCAATCGCAACTTTCTCGTGGTAATAATATATTCATCTATGTTTCCATAATCGATCATTCACGAAACGAGGAGGAGGAATCAAAATTAACGACTCTCTTCTCCAATTTTCTTCTTTCCTCTCCTGGCCAATTACTTCGAACGCTTTTTTGCGGGGCGATCGAGCTCGAATCGAAGTCACGATCCCCCGCGAATTAATATTCGAATTGGCTCCAAATGCTCTGGAAATCGTGTTCCGATCGCATAACTCCCGAGACATTGGAGAACAGGAGTCGATCTCGTTTCTTGCGCGCCGCGTAGATTAATCTCGCTCGTTTCGTTTCGATATGCTCAACAACATCGAGAGAAATCGATTTGGAGGAGATTTGGAGCTATGCCACATAGAGAGCATTGCTTCGTGAAGATGTATTAAGGGATGTGCTGGATCGATTAAATAAATCTTTTTAATTAAAAGTGATTTGTTTCGACGCGATTCGAGGCCAAACTTCCGAATTTCCGTTTGTTTTCTTGCCGAACGTTGGAAAAAGAACAGGGAATGAAAAAAAAATTAAAATGAAGTAGAGATAATTGGATAAGCGAGGAAATATTAAAACAGAGTGGAAAATTCAATCTCGATATAACTTTATTAAAATAGGAATAGCGAGTAGAAAAATTAAACGAATCGGGTAAAAAAAAAATCAGGATCTAAAGCAATGGCATATTGAAATTTAATCCCGATACGACTATCTGCACGATGATATCCGGAGGTTTTGAAGACGCGTCGAGGTCTTGAAAGGAATCGATATTCGCGAGAAAGGAAAGGGAAGGGGAAAAAAAAAAAAGAAAAAAAGGAAAAAAAAATGGAACGATAAGTGGGCGGGGCGTTGGAAGTCACGGTCTTTCCAGAATGGAAGAAATAAGATTCGCGTGCCTTTTATCCTCGAGGAGATAGAAAACGAAAGAAGAAACACGGGCGAATTCATCGGTTATTCCGCTTGATCGGAATTCCACGAACCGAAGTCGTAGCGGCGATGAGCTTTCGCTTCTTCCTTGTAAAATCAAGGAATTGTATCGCGTGCTTGGAAATCGAAAGGAGCAGAATGGACGGGACAGGAGAGCGAGGCAAAGTACGAGATTCTTTCTTCGTCCCTAATCCGCGATTCTCGAAAGTAGAAAATTTTAATTTTAATTTTAAATTTTAATTTTAATTTCAATTTTAATTCAATTTTTACACCGGTTCTAATTATTCTAATCGAGCTCCGCATCACGCACGATCCTCGACTCCATACGCGCGGAGGTCTGTTGGAGGCAAAGAGAATAATATTCGAGAGGAGGCTTCGAGAGGTGTCTCGTAGTAGCTCGACAAAGAAAGAGCCGAGGGGGGACGTTTAAATCTCTGTTCGAACAAAACGTGGAGATAACCCAGGGGAGTGGGCCAGCCCTAATTGCGAGATAGCGGGGCGACATGGTGGCGGATGCGAAGATTATGTGGAGCACGTTTGAATCGTAAAGAGGACAAAGGAAACGGTGTGTCCTCTCCGCATTGCGGTAATATAGTTTTCGACCACACCTCGGGGACCAGATTTTCAGAAGAATTTCTCTCGATGAACTTTTTCTCCCCCCCCCCCCTTCGAAAAGATTCCAAAAAGGAGAGAAAGGGAAATGTCAACATGTTCGAATACGTGTTCCACGAGATACGCTTAATTTTCGATTCGATACATTTCGCCGACGATATCTTAAATCGATCGAGCAAAAAATCGACAAAAGGATATCGAAGAGAATCCAGTTATTTTTCCATTCCATATTTCCATTAAATCCATTCTAGAGTATAGGGATGAAATCTGTACAAATTTCCATCGAGGTTTATATCGTTTGGGATAAAAAGAGTGTATAATGCAGTGCACAGAAGAAGGAAGAAAAGGGGAACAATTTCGTAATAAAAAACACGCGTCGGCCTCTCTGCAAACAATTTCCTCGAGAACAGTCCCTCCCCACTATTTCACGTTTGCTCCTCCGCCGCGAAAACTGTCGAACGTAATTTTTGAAAAATTAGAATTCCGCCTCGAAGCGTTGTTGTCGCCGACATTTCGCTCGACCGTGGATCGATCGATCATCTCTCGAGCTTCTCTTCGTACGTAAGAATAGGGACGAAGGAGAAGGAGAGAAAGAGAGAAAGGAAACGAGAGAGACGAATCTGGCGGCGGGAACTTGGAAAGAACTGCCCTTTAAGTCGGATTAAGGGAATGAATATTAATAGTCCGCGGGGGAGGGTAGCGAAGTTGACCTCTCTCCTTTCTCTCCACCCTCCCCTCGATGAAGTTGCTCGTTAAAAAGGAATAATCGAGCAACCAGGAATGGAACCAGGTTGGGACGAATATTTTTCTCGTTTCTCTCTCTCTCTCTCGTTCCCCGTTCCCCGTTTCCGCGGAAAGTATTTGAAACAACGGGGAAATTTCAGCGCGATCGCTTTGTTGCGATCCTCTGTTCACGATTGTGGCGGCATCCACCGTAAACAGGAGTGGATATTCTCCGCCAGCTTCGTAACTTTTCCTTTGAGCCAACTTTTCATTCGAACGTGAAAAAAAAAAAAAAAAAAAGAAAAAAAGAAAAGAATCGCACGGGGCGCAACTAAAAGGTGCGTTAAAAGACTCATTAAACGTTTAAAAAAAAAAAAAAAAAAAAAAAGAAACAGTCAACGTGAAAATCAGAGGGCGAATTGGAGCCGGTTGGAAGTAACAGAGCGCTCGTGGAGCGCCAGTTTTCATTCGGCTAAAACCTTTTTTCACAGCCTTATGAATAATTAAGGCTAAATAATCGATACTTGACCCTTCTGCGACGATTAGACGCGCTCTTTCGCTATTCATTGGCCCCCGTTCACGGTTTTAACGGTCTCTTTCGTATCCTGACATTCCCATGCAATAATTATTCGACACGCTCGATACACGGATTTTGAAATAGAAAGAAAAAGAAAATGAAAAGATATTAAACGCAATGAAATTACATTTCAAACGATTTTTTCATATATATATAATAAGAATTTGTTTTACTTATAAAGAATCGTCCATCATCATCGTTACTTCTCCGCCGAGTTCGCGAGACAAATAAATTCGAAACCACATGATTTATTACAATTCTTACGTACAATGTGCATTTAATCCATTTAATCCATTTAAAATTCAACAAACGGAATAAACAATGGCGAAGTAGGAAAATGGCGGCGGACAGAGAGAGAAGGAGAGAGAGAGAGAGAGAGAGAGATGGGTCTAATAACGAAAATGGAATTCGAAGGTGAGCATCGAATCCCGCGTTAATCGTTTTCATCCAATTAAGAAGCGGCCTTTTTTTTCACGTTTCATTATTTTAAGAGCGACGCCGTTCTTCTCGATCCGTTCGAACGGTCGCCGGAGCCGAGTTCCAGGTCGGATCGTTTATATCGGCGCCATTTTCCAACCCGTTTAATCCCGGTAATGCGAAACAGTAAGGTATCCGCGAGAGAGAATCGGGCCAGCTATCCGCGCAAACTGTTTTACGGTGTCGCCGCGTCGTTTCGAGAGTTCGATAGGTCGAATGGCCCGTCGAGGGCGGACGCCCAAGGAATTGCATTTGAAATTGTAATACCTCTGTATCCTTTCTTCCTTTCTTTCTTCTTCGTTTTTTTTTTTTTTTNNNNTTTTTTTTTTTTTTATGGATCCTGGGAAATACGAGATTTTTCTTTCGTTTCCGCCTGAATTTCCTCCGCTTTCCTTCCGTATATATGTACATATATACATATGTATACAAAGGATTGTATAGGTTAGGTTCGATGAGCAGTCGAAGTGATTCACTTGCGAGTTAAAGAATGAGTTTACTTGAGGTGTAGAGTATCTATGAAGGTTTGACACAAGGTTTAATGCGAATGTTGAAAAATAGAAGAGGATTCTCTATTTCCTGGGATACGGAATTTTTGATACGCGAAATAATCATAGGTGTAAGTGCGAAATCCAAAAAAGAAAAAAAAAATGGCGGTTCGTACTAATGGCGACGCTCGTATTGGACACTCGTGTGCAAATGGAAAGCTGGATACTTGGAAGCAAATGAAGCATGGAATAAATGTCATCTTTATTGAATTCGTTAACCTTTGAACTATGATATACGATATCTAAACGAATCAACGGACCAACTTTCCTTCGTCCTAAAAATTTCTTAAATTCTTCACCAGTTTTTCCAAACTTTTTAACTTTTATCCTTGTCTCAATGATAATCTTGGAGAACGAGAGAGAAAATTAGATTCGTCGGCATCTTATCTTTCCCCCCATCGACGGCTGGAACACGCGAAAGCATCGACGAAGCCAATCATCCGAGATCTAAAATTCGCAAATTCGAAGAAATCGTGGATTTTAATCTTGGATTCGAAACGCGGCGCGAAAAATAACCGAAGATTATTCGGAGGACGGGATCCGTAAGATCCTTCTAAATACCTAGCTCAGAACCTCGTAAAACCGCGGATCCGACGTTGTTTGGATGGCCGGCTTGTCGCGTGGTCGTTGCCTAATCGTGCCTCTAATCCATCGTGATCGTGGCTTGGTGATCGGCCGCCTCCAGGATTAGCCGGGAAGATTAATCGATCGGCAGCACGCGATTCGTAGCTCCTATACCGTGACCGGATCATTTGCTACCTTTAAATCAACGATTCTCAAATATTTACGCACGACAAGTTTGCCGTTATTATTATTTTTACGTAAAGATATCTTCCAAAAAAAACATATAACAAGAACATCCAATTTTTCACGCGTTAATATTATGTATCGTTGCATTTTTCATCATTGTATTTATTTATTATTTACTGTTCTTTGCACTCATCGAAAATCAACATCCATCCCTTCAATATTCGTGCATTAATTTTATACTTCAAATCAACGGTTCTCACTACTTACGAAAATTTATTATTATTCTTGAATATAAAGATGCTCTTATATTCAAGAATATGCTCTTATTCCAATAAGAGTATATTCAATACGTGTTTGTAAATGTTTGTGCATTAAATTATAAACGAATAACCATGCAAGAGAAGATTAATTTAATCGCGACAAGACACGGAGAGATCCGAGGATTTGGAGAAAAAGCGAGAAATCGAAGACGCAGCAACAAGTATATCGGGAATAATACGCAGATGCGTTAAAATTCACCGATCCCCCTCCCTCGTCCTCGACGAGAGAGGGTTTGTTAGCGCGAAATTTTCCCCCTCCCTCCCTCTCGTTACCGTTTACTTATTGTTGTTGAGCAAAGCTCGGCTCGCTACTCGAAACGGAAATTTCGCGTAATTGCGACGAAACGAAGGAGGAATAGGAGCAAAAACAAACAAGTGAAACCGTGTTTACGATCTTGCTCGCGTCTGTCGATCCCGAACAATACCTTCCTCCCTCTGGTTTCGACTCGTTACAAGGAACGAAATGGCGCGTTTTTCGCCACGATTTTCCGACCGTGAACACACATCCCCCTCCCTTCCTCCCTGTTAATTCCTTTGTTACATAAATTCTCGCGCCTCCTCCGCGCGAGAGGAGGAACAATGCGACGCGTCGAACACGCTCGCGCGGAAAGTGGGAAGAGGCCGATAACGAGGCGGCGGACAATCGGCGGAGGAAACGGCTCTGTTTGTTTCAAGAAATTAACGGAATCCTCGCGATACGATAGCTCCTTTTCCTTTCCTTTCCTTCTTTTTTTTTTTTTTTTTCCTTTTCCTCTCCCCGAAGTGAAGGAAACGAGTTTGGAAAATAAGGAGGCGAAGAGGATATGGTACGATGAGGACGAGGTTTCGAAATTTTTTTTCTATCTTTTTAGGAAGGGAAAAGAGAAGGAGAAGGAAGGAGGAATTATGCTCCTTCAATGGATGAGATTTAATCCTTTCTTTTGAATAGAATAAATTTTATCGGTGGCTTTTGTTTCTAATTAATTGTTAAAACGAATATAATGGACTTCGCTCTCTCTGCCTCTCTCTCTCTCTCTCCTTGTCTCTTCGTTAATCGGTCCCCGTGGTTTTGCAAGGATAAACGAACGGTTAATTCGAGGATATTATTTATGGGCTGTGAATGAAAATAAAACTCCTCCTCCGTATAATATTCCTCGTTTAAATGTAAAATCTAGATCTAGCGTTAACGCGATATTATATAATTAATGTTATTAATTATTTAGAGAAATAATGGAGGAAAATCATTTTTGCTTCTGCGACAATCGTTGAACAATCGATGTCGATATGATCTGGACGCAATTCAAGCAAACGTACACACATACAAAACCGTGCCAGAAAATATTCTTTTTCGATTAAATATCTTTCCTCGGTGGGAGAGGAGGGATCGTTGCTTAAAAGGAGGGATCGTTGAATCGTCTGGATTCTTTTCTTTTCTCTCTTTTTTTTTTTTTTTTTTTTTTGCTTTTTGCTTTTTATCCGAATTACTTTGTTCGACGAAGAGGGAGAAACGCGAACTCGCGGTTCCCCCGTTCTCTCGGGACTGCGCCACGATATAGGATATAGCCGGGAAATTTATGGACGCTAGCCAACCGAATGCGCAAAACACGGACGCTGCAAGCTTAGGATTTATCGTTCTGTGGTGTTTCATTCCGCCTTCCTCCTTCTGGAACGTAGTTCTCCACTCTATCGATCCTGTTTTCCGCAACGATCGAATATACCCTGCCGAAAGATTCAACGAAAGATCGACCAACTATTTTTCTCTTTTTCCAAGTTGAATTTAGAAGGTTAAAACGGTTAAACGGCCGAATTGCGGATCGCGGCCATTAAATCTATTATTATATCCCATCAATCTTTCTCAAAAATTGCACGAGGAGAGAGCGGAAGATAATAGTAACCCGCTTTAGAAATTCGCTACCCTCAATTTTTGAGAATGGGATTTCGAAGAAAATGAGGTTGAAGCATGCCGAATGAAATAAATTATCCTTTCCTCCTTTGTTCGATTAAATTCGCAGAAATCATCCGCCTCGTCTGCTAAAATGTGATATTACTCCTAGGTACGGGAAATACTTAATATCGGATCTCTCTCTTTCCCTCTTTCTCTTGCTTTGAGAACCCGACTGTTGCCAGAATCAATTCTTAAAAAATTCAAGCCGCACGTGTCCAATGAGAGATCAAGTATCCGGATACACAACCACTCACCTTTCGACCCGTTCAAACTCATTCGTCTCCATCCGTTAACCCGAATCTCGGAATCGAGTCCTCTGATTTCCCCTCCTATCCCTTTTTTCCCTTTTTTTTTTCCCAGAAACCTCGTCGTGATACGGATAAATCGGTTGACGTCTCGCAAGATGGAACACGGTGTCGACAAGGAAGGGAACAAGGGGAGCGATGGAGTTTTATTGTCGGTCGACGAGCGACAAAGAGAGAGAGAGAGAGAGAGAGCTTCTTCTTCTTGCCTGTCTTGTGTTAAATTATACTCCTCCCTCTATTCCCTTCCGTTTTTACGTCCTTTTTATACAGCTGAAGGCTGTATAAACAGGCAACGAGGCGAGTCCACGATTCCGCGACGGATCCTCGAACGGGAACAGGCGAATCGAACACGCTCCTCCTTGCGCCTTGTCGAGAGCAGCTTGAACGAAAACCAGCCAGAACGAAATTTCCCTTTGAACGGTGACGGGTGACGGCGAACGGAGAAGAAAAGGGCGAGAGAGAGAGAGAGAGAGAGAGAGAGAAAGAGAGAGGAGGGTGTTTCCAAGGTAAGACGAGGGACATTTTACTACCAGCCAACTGATATGTAAATGAGAGGAAGAAGGGGAGGAATATCTGGAAGGAGAACGGTCCTGGTTCCACCACCTCCTTTGTTCGCGTGCTCGACATCCGTTTCCAACCCTCAGACATCTCCAACACCCCCGGCTGGCTCGGTTAACCGGGTCTAGCTGAACCGGGGTAGCCAGCTTCGTGTACGTTTTCGTGTTTGATTTACGCTCGCGGTTCGCGTAACACCGCGGAATCGCGTTACGATCTCGCTCTGCTTTTGCGGTAAATTCTTTTTTTTCTTTTTTTTTTTTCAAAGGAGGAACAATGGAACGGAAACAGATTGGTTTCCTCGCGCGTTTCTTGGAAGAATTTCTTTAGAAAATGCGGTGTTCATCGGCGATTTTTCGAAAAATGCTAGTCTTCTTTTCTAGGATAATTCGAGAAGTTCTAGAATTGTAAAAATTCCTCATGTTAGCGAAGAAGACACGTTTTATCAAAGGATCGCACGTATCGCGATGCTCGAAATCGTAGAGAATGTCGACGATTCCATCGACGCTCCAGATCTCCGTTCCATTCATTCGTGACCCCGCGCCGTCTTTCGAGTTAATCTCTTCCGTTCATCTGGTCGACGCCGTTGATATCATTTCAGACGCCTCCCTGATTCAACGTAACGCAAATCCCTTCGTTCCCCGAATCGTCGACCTCCATTTCGTATTCTTCCCTCTCTCGTCTCGAATTCCCCTCGACTCCCCGATCGAGAAGAATTTCGATCGCAATTAGAAAGAATTTTCTCCCGATTCGGTTGGTCGATTCGGTCATCGGTCATTCAGACGAAAATGGCCGCCGCGCGCCAATCATTTTTCTTTTATCGCGGAGAGCGCGGTGTCGAGGACACAACTCGCTTTCGATGAAAAGCCAATCGTTTTTCACGGGCGGGCGGAAACGCTGATTCGTTACTCTCGTTCCAACTGTTCCGGGTAGCGATGCGGCGGCCTGCCGCTGCGTTCCAATATCATTTATTGGCTAAACTTTGGTACCGGCCGGAGCCAGCTTATCGTAATCTGTACATTGGGCTTCACTCTCTTCACATCCGCTCGATAATCGGAGCGAAACTTAATCCAACGGTCGGTTACATCGGTAACGCGAATTATATAGATTTCTCTTTTTCCTTTTTCTTTTTGCTCTTCTCTCTCTCTCTCTCGAGACCCTTCTGAAAGTATTCGCCATTCACGAAGCTTTTATTTTCACTTCTCCTCCGATATATATTTCGAATTTTGATCCGTACGATTTTTCCAGTTCGTCGATTCTTTCAATTAACACTCCACGCTTTTATTATATATATATATATATACATATACACAATTTTATGTTTTTAATTAATTAGTTTAATTTCGAATGGTATTTCGCATCAAGTACTTGGGATGTTCATATATATATGTATAATAGAAATGAGGGAAAATAATTTCAGAAATGTTTATCAAAGTTTCGAGGCGAGGCCAGTTGGACGATAATCGAGAGTTCCATTTGTTACCATTGATATTTACATTTCGTGTATATATTGGGAAATTTGTATTTAAATACAATGTATACCTTCTTCGATTTTCCACCGTCCCCTTTCCTATACACACACACACACACATATATATACGTAATTTAACGTTAAAAGCTTCTCGTTTTCCAGGCAAGAAAAATCCCCTTCCCCCTCGATATCCCGCCGATTTCTCGTAATTCTTGGCGGAGAAGTACCTTGCTCTTTACACTGCGGGCTGCGGGGAATTTCGCGGAAAATCATTTTAGGGAGTAGGAATACTTTCGATGGTATCGATCCGACGACGTTTCGATGTCGAGGCATTTTCTCTTACCCCTCCTCCCTCCCTCTCTCACCGGTTATTCTATTTCCTCGACAAGCTCGACCGCGGCGGATTTAAGCGAGCGCGCAACTCGAATAAGTTGCGCGTAATTCACGGATAAGAAAACCGATCCGTCGGGAGGAAGTGTAGGTTGGATGGCAAAGGAATATCAGCGTCACGTGGAATAACATTTGTCGTGGAAATTTCGCGGCGGTAACGCGATGGAAACCGATCGAGCGAGCGAAACCAATTTTTGGTATACACATATATATATATATACATATATTTCTCCACCCATCCGTTTCGTTTTCTCGAATTTCAAAAGGATTTGAATTTGTCTCGAGACGCGACGCGTTACGAGAATGAAATAATACATTTCCCGGGCTTTTTTCATATTTTTACGCGTCCAATGACTCAAAAAAGGAGAGGTCCTCGTTCAAAGGATCGACAATTCGAAGATTTCATTAAGCTCAAGATTCGTGCATATTTAATAGTTTTTATTATAAATTGCACAACGTGGATACAATGCGAGAGTGGAGAATGGAAATGTTTACTGAATAATTTCCCTATTTATATCTACTATCGAAACACGATAATACATTTTCAGTGGATCCAATTCGATCGAGAATTGTACCCTATTTACAATTAAAATAACACATCGAGATACAAAGAAAATACACCACCGCCCGATAAATTCACATGGACTCGACCGACCAATTTTTCGAAACGAAACTCCTTGGAAACACGAGTATTGGGATCGTTATCGCGCGAGGCAAAGGTTGGACGATGCACTTGGTACGTGCCTCATCGATCATCGAGATCAACATCGACCCTTGACTCTTTCTTTTCGGCTTTGACCCCGAGCTGTGCATTTGGCCGAGCGCCAAACCAACATGGCGTCACAGTTTTAACGGTTCCCGCGGATCGAAGCGATGGGGCCGGATCCAGAAACCCAGAAATCCGAATTTTATGCGCTTCCTTCCAATCTCCCCCAGAAGGAGGGGAGGGAGGGGAAAAATGATGCGGATGGCATCCCCGTCGAGGGAATTTCGCGCGATCTTTGCGCGTTCGTCACATCTTTTGGACGGCGACAGGACTTCGAGGAATTCTTCGTGGGTCGAAACGTGCAACCTTGCAAGGAGATCCTTTCCATTGGATGCGCAAGGGGCTCCGTCTGATTCCTACGTGCGCGAGGAAGTCTAGCAAAATCTCCTCGAGAGATAAGTATTTTTGACAAGTTTTTTGGAAATTTTCCCGGATCCGACTCGAAAACGTTCTTCTTCAACAACATTCTATTTGAAGATATAAGTATCGATAGGCATCGATCCAACTAGAAGAAGTTTATTTCGATCGTTCGTTTTTTGTAGAAACGAAAGAATTAATTTTTAGATTCACCTTTTTAAATTAGATTGCACAAATTTTTTTTTTTATTCTTTGCGTGGAAGAAACGGAGAAAAGGGAAGGTATATAGTTTCGATCAGTTGAATAACACGTTTTCACATTTTCGCGGGAAAAATAAGGGTAATAATGCAGGTTTTGAAATAACTACAGGATAAAATTTTCGCTAGTTTGATAATTCTCGCGATAATTTCCCATCCGGTTTATAATATTTCAAGCGTTCCACGCGGGAACGGAAGGGAAGAGGAGAAGGGAGGGAGGAAGCGCGATAAAGTTTCGAGTTTATCTCCAAGCCGCCCCCGAAAAGAGAATTTTCACCTGGCCTTTCGTGCCCAACCGCCACGATTTCTCTCGTCCCACGATTATTATTCTCCTCGCGATTAGATCTCTCGCGAAAACGCAACAACTGATGTTGTTAAAACAACGGTGAAACAACGGTCGAACCGTATTACACACGTCCAACCAAACCAGCCTCTCTGATTCTCTTAAAACGTTCCCTTATTATTATCGAAAGTATTGCGAGATTTTTATTTTCTTTCTTTCCTTTTTTTTTTTTTTTGCCCACGTTTCCACGGAAGCGCGAAAAAGCGAAATATCCGAAAGTAATTGCCGTGAATTTTACACACGCTCCGCCATTCTTGAAATTCTTCCTACGCCCGCGGGCTATTCGCGATTCGATGATCGATTCGCGTGTAGTTTCGAGCGTTCCTTTTTCCCCCCTTTTTTCCCCCCTTTTTTCTTTTTTTATTCGAGGATAAAAGCGCGAAGAGGGTGGAGAAGAGGATGGACCGTATGAACAACTGTTTCATACGAAATTCCGATAATCCGGCGCGCGTAATTCTGTTCGTAAATTCGATGTCAGGAGGATCGATCTTCGGGTAAGTAAATCCCGTGGAACCGGGATTAATCGGATTATTTATTTCCGAAATTGTTCCGGAAGATACTTTTCGGCTAAAAAAATTCCTCCTTCTTTGTTGTATTTATCTTTCCTCCCCCATTTCCATTGGACAGTGTGCTTCAATAATCTTTTCGAGCTGCTAATATTTACGGAGCTCCCCTCTTTAACGCGATTAATTCGTTTCGCGTAATTCGAGTGATTGTCGAAACTTTGGATTTCTCTGATCTCTGATCGGAGAAATGTGTGGAAAGGAAAAGAATTCGCGTCCAAGTTTATTGACAGGGGTGGTGCATAATCGCGTTGTCGTCCCACATTCGCAATTTTTACACGGAAACCTGTTTGTTTTCAGACAACTGGTTTTATCCTCGAAAGGAGCGCGTGACACGACTATTCTTCCTAATTAAACACCGAGTTGATTAAACATCGAGAAGGGAAGAAAACAAACGAGATAATTAATACAGGGGAGCGAGACTTTGGTTGAACGATAAATAACACCCGGGCTCTTCTTGTCGTCCCTCGTCGAGGTCCATTTCACCGTGATCCTTCTCTCTTTTCCCTCTAAACTGTATCCACTAATAGCCCGTTTCGTTCGTAACGAAACGAAATATGAACGGTGTGCGACGAAGGTGAAAGAATCGATGCGGACTTTCCCTTCCCCCTCCCTATACCTCCCTATACCTTGCACAGTGAAAAATCGGCGGTAAACACTCGTTACTCGTTGCAACTCTCGGCGTGTAACAAGAGATAAAGGTTAGAGATGAATAAGTTGGGGATGAATACCAGAAGTTGAAGGGAGGGTGGAACGATTTCGCACGGTTCCTGGCCCGTAATGGGCCGACAATTATACGAGAACTCGAACCATTCGTGGGCTCCATTCCGCAATATGCTCGTTAAACTTGCTAGAGAGATTTATAGAGTCGTCTAATGGAAAGTGGGGAGAAGGAGGAGGAGGAGGGCGGAAATCTGTTTCTGTTCTCTGGAAGGGGAGGAGGGAAGATTCGCCAAGATTCTTCTTCGTATTCTTCCTCTTCAGGAGGAAGATCTTCGGGCCAAGAGTTTTCCTTTTACTCCTTGTTGCAGGTATCTACTTTAGGTATCTTTGAATTTGAATAATTTTTTTTATTCCGTCTTTCGATTTTTTCGACAAAGGGGAAGATTTTTAATGTTTTGAAGCGACTCGAGAGAAGGGATCGTTTATTCAGGGATCAAACTATTATTGTAACGCGTTTAATATTTTATTTTAAAATCGGTCGATAATGTAAAATGTAAAATTCTTCGGACGATCTATCGTTCCAACTCCTTTTTTTAACGAATATTAACGAACTTTGCCCGCTTATCGTCCATCAAACGTCTGGAAAATAATAATAAAAAAAAAATATATTGGACACGGACGAGTGGATAAGGGAAACATCGCGGAGAGAACTGGATTGANAAAAAAAAAAAAAAAAAAAAAAAAAATAGAAAAAAGACGAGAGAACTGGTGGATAGATAGTCCGTCCAGCGAATCGAAACGACGCAACGATAACCATGGCGTAACGATTAAATCGGACCGTATAAAAAATTGGGGCGCGAGTTTTGGCGGCCCGGATCGTTGGAAATAAAAAAAAAAAAAAAAAAAAAAAATAAAAGAAAATAAAGAAAAAACCGAATCCACCGACAGATTTATTCGTAATCCGAAAAAAAAAAAAGCGAAACATTCGACGAAAAGGTGAAACAGTCGATGCGTCGAGAAAATGTAAAGTTGATTCGCTGTTCGACCTTTTAACTTCGAAATATCGAACCCCCCGATATCCGCTTTCCACGATTTTTACGATTCTTGGTCCGTTCCCTATCTCGAGGTAACGAGGCGTGGAGAATGTAAAATGGTTCTCGAAAAGGCCAGTCCCGGCCACGATTTTATTCTTCCTTATCGAGTTAGAGAACCGGAAGGATAGAGAACGCGCGCGGAACCAGAACCGGGCGAGCGGAATTCGTTGAAGCAAGGCGGAAATATAGAGCCGCGAAACGAAAAGGGGACAAGTTTTAATCCAATCCCTGCAGTTGGAATTTCGGAATTAAACGTTCCGCGTGGACCACCGCGGAATGGAACGTCTCGTTTTAATAAACGAGTCGCGAGAGATCGATTTCGATCGAGCAGCAATGGAAAAACAAAACTGGATTCAGAAAAATTCGAATCGAGCAGAATATCGATCTACTGATTTACCGAAAGGGTTCAGGATTCTTTATTGTTCTACTCTTTTGTACGCAATTCTCCAAGAATTTAGGAAAGGAAATTCGAGAAAAAGAAAACAGGAGCAACGAGAGGAAGAGTAAACGACAATGAATGAATAAGAGATGACGAGAGACAGTTAAGGGGACATAGAGAGACGACGTGTCAGGGCCGATGGTTTATCCAAACGATTATCTTGGCCCACTTTACGGACAACCGGTGGATGGACACGATCGGTGTCCTGGCGAGGGGATGAGCGAACGTGTGTGTATGTGTTTACGTGTGTGCATGCGCGCGCGCACTCGATATGACACTCGATAAATTTACGAGGACGGTGTGTACGCGCTCTCTCCAACGGCCCTCCACGTCTCTCCAGAACGACAGGACGTCGCGCAGATGCGCCACGCTCTTCCTATAATATACCCATCTATATACCCTCGTAAAACCAAAGATCGGCTCTCCCTCTCTCTCTCTCCCTCTCCCTCTCCCTCCTTCTTCCCCTGGCTCATGACGTCCGCTCGTTTTCGACCCGCTGTCGCCGACAGACCGCTCGTCGGCCCGCGAAAATTTCAATCCGTGGGTGCTCCATCACACCCTCAGGATGGGAATTAATCGACGACCAAATCGACCTAACGAGCATCTCTCGCGTCTCTCCCTCGTGACCCGATTCGTCGCGCACAGTGATCGAGGTCAACGATTATCGAAACGTGTGCACGCGCCGATGTGTACACGCATCCTCTCTCCCTCTCTCTCTCGACTTTTCCGTTCTTCCATTTCTGTTTTCGACATCTCTTCGAATAAATCGAACGTCCAGATTCCGATCCACCGTTTCTTCCTTTGCTTTTTCTTTTTAAAAAGCGTTTACGCAGATTCGTGGGTTCTTTTTCTTTCTTTTTAAATGGAGACTTTTAAACGAAGAGAGCGAGAGAGAGAGAGAGAGAATGATGGAATTTCATCGGGAGTACAAAGACTCTTTCACGATGGAAAGTGCTCCGGTTAAATTTAATCATCGACCAACAAAAATCGCAATCTCTTCCAAGTGTCGTGTGTACATATATATATATATATGTGTGTGTATGTGTACGGGAACGCGAGGCGCAAATTCGAACAACGTTGGTCGGTTCTAGGCGAAGGAGAAGCAGCCGTGGAGGAAGAGCGTAGCGCAAACAGTGGCTCCCTCCCGACCATTCGCTTCACGCCTGTGAAACGAAAAAGAGAGGATCGTCGAGTGTTTTCCGATAGTAGTAGACGAAAGGGGGAACACGAGGAGTAGCAAGGAGGTCCGTGTTCCGGAAACGGACGACTAATTGGTTTCTTTTTCTTCTTCCTCGACCGAAAGTTAAACCCGCCACCGACTCGAGCACCCTTCTGCCTTCCGGTGGAATCGTTCTCTTACCTCCCCTCCTCCTCCTCCTCCTCCTCTCTCTCTCTATTTCTTTCTCTCTATCTCCCCTCCCCCTTCTAGCGTTTCCGTCGCTATTTTTAATTCGTTCTATTAACCCCGCCACTCGACCAAACGAAAGCTCTAATTAGATCCACGAGCTCCTCTTCCCCCACTCCGCCCTCCTCCTCCCTTTCGATATTATTTTAAGAATCGTCGGCAGTTTCTCGACTTAGATTTCCTTTCCTCGGATTCTTTTATTTATTTTCATTTAATCGAGGGACGGATTAGCGGTTACGACGATAATAAACTAAGCGAACGTATTCGATTCGATTCGATAATTGAAGGTAAAGAGGGGATTGTTGAGAGGAGTAGTATTGAAAAAGTGACGGTAAATTTGAAAATTTCGAGAGTTAGAGTTACTTTATAAGTAATTACTTATTAAAACTCTCTAGAATAACTAATTTATTCTAGTGGTTTGTTTATAATTGATTCCGCTTTTCGTTAGCCATTGTAATTATCATTGAACGAAATATAATCAATCGAATCGAGGCAACTTTAACCAATTATTAAATTTTCCCCATTGTCTTGGAAGAAGTGTGAGAGACGGTACGATTGGAATGGATCTTGCGATTTGTAATCGCAAAGAATAGAAAATAGATATTAAGTTGTTGTTGTTGTTGGACAAATTCTATTAACCATTCTAACTAACGGGAGAGAAACGGGGAGAGGGAAGAGGAAGGAGAAGGGGAAAAAACTCCGATCCTAGCGGAAATCGACGCCGGTGGAAAACGTTGGGGAGGTTGATTCGGAGTTGCGATCTCGAGGGCAGAGGTCCTCCTCCCATTCATTATTCATGAGGACCAGCCGTGTCTCGTTTCCTATCCCGAGTACGTGAGCTTCCGCCATCGTCCTTTCGCTCCGCAAAACTCTGTACGCGTTCCACGGGATGTCCACGAAAATTTCCTTAAACCGAACCGTCCCGTTTAACGATCCCTCCATTTCAATTATTAATAAGAGGAGCGGAGAAATTGTTTCGCCCCCGTGAAAGGAGAACACGGGAACGCGCCGTTAAAATATTAAAAGTTAACCTTTGGTTATTCCTTTGCGAATTTTTATCTTCCTTGATATTCTTGGAAGAATGGATAAGAAATCGGTTCGCTTAATCTTCTCTCTGGAAGATCGTCGTACTTGAAGTCTTTCGATAATGACGCGTACATTTCTGGGATTCTGACGATAACGCAACATCAGTTTGAAGCAAATGTGTTATAGAAAACGATATTTCGTTATTCTGTGCAAGAGCGTCGTGCTTAAGTCTTCCGATGTTCGAAGATTCTGAGACAAAGTCTCGTCCATTGTTTTCACTTTGAACCGTATAGAAAGCAATATTTTGTTATCGTAGGATGCATGAAAAATTTTAGAATATCGTTGATCGAGAAACGGCGAAAAAAATTCGCAATAGCTACACTTTAATATCCAAAGTACCTGTTTCTTTCTAATTTGGCATCGATTCTTTAGAGTGCCCGTTCCAAAAACCGGACGAGAAAACTTTCGAACATCTCTCAAAATTAATTATTATGATAACTCGCAAAGTACGAATACATTTCTGGAATTTTGACAATAATGATTTCGTTCATTGTTTGCACTTTGAATCATATAGAAAGCAATATTTTGTTATCGTACGATGCATGAAAAATTTTAAAATATCGTTGATCGAGAAACGGCGAAGAAAATTCGCAATAGCTCCACTTTAATATCCAAAATAACTATTTTTTTCTAATTTGGCATCGATTCTTTAAAATGCCCAAAAACCGGACAAGAAAATTTTCGAATATCTCTCAAAATTAATTATTATGATAACTCGCGAAGTATATTTTTAGGATTCTGACGATGTCTCGTCCATTATTTTAACTTTGAACCGTATAGAAAGCAATATTTTGTTATCGTACGATGCATGAAAAATTTTAGAATACCGTTGATCGAGAAACGGCGAAGAAAATTAGCAATAGCTCCACTTTAATATCCAAAATAACTATTTTTTTCTAATTTGGCATCGATTCTTGAACTTTAGAGTCCAAAAACCGGACGAGAAAACTTTCGAACATCTCTCAAAATTAATTATTATGATAACTCGCGAGTACATTTCTGAAATTCCGAATGCAACGATGATGATTTGTCCATTGTTTTCAGCTCGAAGCGTATAACAATCGATACGATTTTGTTATCGCGCGCAAAGACTTTAGAATGAAGAACGATCAAAAAACATTCCAAAGAAACAAAATAAAAAAAAAAAAAGCAACTCTCGAAATTTGGTCTTCAACCTCCTCAAAATGGGAAAATCGTCTGCACCACGATTGCCACGATTTCAACCCTCTCCTCCTTGGATCGGTTGAGGGAAATAATAGGTTCGTGTTCGGATTTATTGCGCTCGTAGGCAGCATCTGGCACCGAACTTTCTGCCCGCAACAGCTTCATCCACCACGATCGGTAAATGTGTGATCCTTCCTCCCCTGTCCGTGTCTTGGATACGCCTCTGTATCGCGAGTGGAAAAGTTTTCGTTTGTGTTGTTGCGGCGTTTCATTACCGAGAGAGAATTACGGTCGCGCGATCGGTTCGCTCGGTTAATATCGTTCTCGAAATTTCTCTTTGAACTGGATCAAGATCATCCCCCAATGTACACACCAAGAGCGCCAAGGTTTCTACTTGAAGCCAATTCCCTTGAAGGTTATTCTACACCTGACGAGAGAAGATACTTTATCGCCATTTGAAGGGAGATGATATCTCGATTATATCGCGATTTTACCATGGATAATTTGTTCCTTACAGCTACGTTTTATTTTCGTCGAATATGAAAAAAATATAAATTTCGCGAGAATTGATCAACGAATGAATCTGGTGGCGCGATGTGGGCCGTTAAAGGGAGGGAGTTATTCGTTCGTTCCTTTGTATAAATCGCGATAAGGGTAAAGGTTGGGCTGGATTTATTTAAAATATTATTTATGGAACGAATAATCCTTCCTCTCCCGTTTTTTCCGCTCAATTTATCGACATTTCTTTGATCTCCGTGCATTCGTTACACTTATCCTCGAAGATTCGCTTTAACTTGAACGAACTTGCTCTTGAGCATGACGCTTCTTGCGTTCACTGTTCCAGATCGTGCTCACATATATATATATATATATTAGTGTTAAATAAATAAAATATCATTCGAAGGATCTTTGAAAGGCTCTTTGAACGACTCGGCCAAGAGTACAATTGTATAAATATCTCTTAAAAAAGGTAGAGATAGGAAAAAAGAAGAGAAACCCATCAACCGGATCTGTATTGGCTGAATGAGTGTAGCGTGAGCTCGTTCACCACCCTGGATTCGATTCCGCATACATTCTCCTTTGGATTTTTCTCCTTTCCACTCCACTCTGCATCGCAGTAGAATATTTTTCTCGCTCGCAACGTGAAAATATCGAGAAGTTTGAGAAAAAAGAAAAATTCATATGCAACGATCGAAAACAATCAGCAACGAATGGATCGATACAAATTTTATCGTACCATAGAGATCCATTAAGAAAGTAGAAACGCGAAGATATTCTTTGTGTGCGCGTGTATGCTCGCCATAGATAAGACACGATTATTCTCAACGGAGGCCAGTTAACTCGTGTCCTGGTGGTTGTATTCTGGACTGTTGCGTGGGTGTCGTAACAAACGCGCCAATAGTCAAATAGTTCCATCGCGAGAATCGACGCAGGGAGGGTGTGCCTCGACTTCACCGATTACAGGCAGGAGCAATACCACTGTAATTGGTAATTGGGCCAACGACGTGCATCCTCCTAGCATACCCCGTCCTCTGGGTATTTCCTGCTGCGAATTCGAATTCGATATTCGAACTCGAAATCTCTCTGGACCAACAGATTATCCGCGAGTCGTTTCCACGAAAAAATTTAATAAAAGAAATTCGCGACGAAGAAATTCCTCGGCTCGCTATAGACGTGTAAAACGAGGCTAAGAGGGGAAGGGGGGAGGGAATTATCTGGGAGAGAAGATAAGGGGGATCTGCAATTTCGAAAATCGTCCGTGCAGAGATATGGTCGTCGTGGAGAATCGCCTCGATTATTGGGGTGGGGAGCACGGTTGGTTCGTTTATAACTGGTCGCAGCGGTCGTTAAAATTTTACGAGGAGGATCGGTGGAATAGGCTGGATCGGTATCGATAGCCCGCGTAATTGGAGCATCGCTGCCATTCACGCGACGATCGTTTCGATTTCTTTCGAGAAAGAAAAGATGGTCGAAAGATTGGTAATTATAGGTTTCGCGAGAAAAGGAAATTTTATCGACAAGATTTCGAGAAGTAGATGCTTTCGAGAAGTCGATTCTGATAGAGGGAATATTCCTCTCTGTTGGCGAATGGATCGATCTTTTCGATTCGAGACGAGACGAGACGCGTTTGCAATTTTTCAAGATCGTATCGTGGTTTGCAGCATTCCGCTACTGCGTTTCTATCCTCTAGAACGATGCCCGATGTGCTCTGGAATTTTATTGTATTTTTATCCGTGGATTACGAAAGAACGTTTACCTCTAAGATTCTTCCAAGAGATAATAATTTTATATACTCTTCGTTAATAAAGAAACGATGTCTGATTCCAAATTCGATCTGTTCCAGAGGATTATCAACAAATAAGGATAGAGACGAAGAGTATAAATCGAAACGTTTCTCAGAAACGATTAAAGTAAAATAATAAACAAAGTATATATCGTGTAGAATAAATACATTGAGTTTATATATATACGTAAACGTACGACTCGTATCTTTGTATATTTACGCGTGAATCGGGTGACGCACGACAGTTCCTTTCCGAATACGACACAGCGCAGTAGAACGAAGGCATCGTCACGATCCACATCTACGTACAACACGCTTTATTTCTCAGATACATTCTTTCTCCATTTTAATCGAACATCGTTTCACGAACCTATTATTCCCCAATTATAAAACACGACTCCGACTCGAATCGAATCGAATCGAAAACGTAGAAAGATCGATACAGCGGTAAACAAAAATAATTTGGCTCGAGAGATAACTGTGAATCTCTCTGTGTTTCCGTAACCAGCGCAAAATTCACACGATACGAATTCAGAAGCATCACGAGAGAGAGCCTGATCGAGATTAGAACGAGGACAGACAATGCGCTTATCGTATATCCGGTGTTTCGAGGGCGTAATCGAGCCCCGACGTTGTCCTCAAATAGGACAAACCTGGCCGCGATTAAAACGAAACGGCTAGTAAATTTAATATATAACCCCCCGCTTTATGAGCTGTGCACGAGTGGGAGAGGACAAATTGAATGGATCCGCGTTTGATCGCGTGGATTGGCCGCGGGCCAACTGCCAACTAATGGCAACGCTCGAAATCCAGGACGAAACCCGCCCCTTGAATATTTCAAGGGAACCGAACGATCTTCGAGGGAGGATGCGCTTCTTCCCCCGAGGGGTCTATCCCCCCCGCGATTCCGTGCAGCGCGAGTGGTACAAGTGACTTTCTACCGAAGAGTTTTGGTTTTTTTCGGAGGGAAGGGAAGGGATTAAAAGAGGATGGCACGATTCGAAAGGTCGGCGAAAAGTTGGCCAAGAGAGGAGGCATCGAGTGGAGGAGAGAGGAGGGGGTTGAGTTACCAAAACTCGCGCCTAAGAAACTTTTCAGACGTAGGGGATAGACACCACCAGACCTTCCAGCGATTCGAATTTTCCGCGGAACTCTGATCTTTCTGAGGGAAGAAAAAAGAAAGGAAAAGGCAGTAAGCAGTTGGGGATTATTTTCTCTCCTTAATCCTTTCGTTTCCGTTTCGCACGTGAGCTGCTTCTCGATATTAATGCCATTTTCGTGTACGACGAAGCAGTGGCAGCGTGTTTACAATTGCGTTTTACGGATGACGGAGAGATTCGAAAGGATCAGGGTGCAATTATGGGGCAAAGTAAAATCATGGTTCGGGGAAGGATCGATGGATTGCGGCGTGTGCGAAGCGTGGCACTTTGATCCATAGGCCCTCGCGCGCGGATTCTGATTATAATTAACATTTCAAGAGGACCTCCCTTATTATACGGGAGGCTGTAATTCTGCATCCGAAACTCTCCAATCTGGATTCTGATTAAAATTAGAAAGGTTAAATCGGGAAATTTCTCAAAATCATTCGAAGAGAAGGATTTGATACTTATTATTAATTTCCTCCCCGTCCTGATTCTCGAGCGATTCCTCCCTTTGCACTCGAGGCGAATCATCACTTTTCCAAACGCGACGTCTTCGCGACGGTTCGAGGATTTGCCGAGTGTTACGGCGAGTTATGCGAGCTTTTGCCGGCAAAATCGGCTTAACGCCTGCCGCGATAAAGCCAGCCACGTCGTCGCGAGACGAGAAAGAGGGAGGAGAGGGAGAAATATCGCGAATCTCCTCCTTCATGATGGATCCTCGTCATCGATTGCGCGATCTTCTTTTCTTTTCCTTTTTTCCTTTTTTTTTTTCTCTTTTGTTCGAATTATTAGCTTCGTCCCGCTGAACGAACGTTTCGCGAATGCTCGAGGGAATGGGGAGGGAAGATTCTCGCGAAACTTGCGAATTCAAACGATGTAGGAGGGGAGAGATAAAGGATATCCCGAGTCGGCAAATGAAGAAAAGTGGCAGAACACGGATGCAGGCACGAGCCATGTTTTAAAGATAATGCTGATCGTTGGAAGGAAATCACGAGTAACGATTTTCGTTCGATTCCTGCAAGTCGTATCGCCGATTCATCAGCGTACAGGTTAAAGTGGCGCGATATAAAGGGATGACGCGAGACAACGGAGCTTGAACTTTTAACGACTCCAATAACACGGAAGGATCCATTCGATTCTTAATTTCTCTTTGCCGTTGCAAGAGATATCTCTTCAGAAGAGAAAATTCCTCCGACTTTGGAGCGAGGGAGGGTGGACCTCGAAATGTCAAACTTGAAAACTTTCCCCTCACAGTATAATAATATCGTGTATGATTCGTAGATTTATTGTCAAGTGAGAAAAATTCGAGAGTTCGTAGAATCTCACATATACATATATGTATATTCTCGATAACAAGCGACAGAAGGAATCGTTCTAGAAATCGTAGATTCTAATCGTTCTAGATCTAGGAATCGTTCTAGATTCGTAGATTTATTGTCAAGTGAGAAAAGTTCGAGAGTTCGTAGAATCTCACATATACATATATGTATATTCTCGATAACAAGCGACAGAAGGAATCGTTCTAGAAATCGAGAATGTCGAAAAATCGAGAATTTCGAATTTATGTCGTTTCTTTATTCGAGCGAAGACAAACAAAGACGTAAAGAGGTAGCCGTAAACCCTCCCTCCTCGTGAAATCTCGGTTCGACGGCGCTATTACCCGATGGAAAAAATCGTCGGAATAGAGACGTCACGGAAACGTCGGTTACAACGGTTTTACACGAGATCCTGCGAATCGGAGGAGGAGAATCCGCCAAGCTGCCCTCCATGCGATAAGTGATCGAGCGGACAGAGGTTAATGCGGCGTGCAGACCGTGGAGCGAGCGGCCGGTCGGCCAGCTCCAATATAAATTTGCGTTTACCCTGTTTATTACACGTGTATTTTATCGAGTTGCTGTCACACGCAGCCACGGCCAGATACGAGGGGGCAAACGATAAATCTTATGGCGCTCCCGACCGGGACAGCCATAAAGATTTTTCTCTTTGCGCCCTCCTTCCCCCTCCTCCCTCCGTCCCCTTGTGCACCGGTTAATAGACGTGTTTGATCAACGCGTTCTCGCTCTTTACGACCTACGATTCACGCCTTAAATTTACGCCTTCCGTTGATTTCCCCTAATTACGCTTGATTCGCTTCTTACGAAGCGAAACGGATAACGATCTCTTTTTATTTTGTATTTTTTTTATTCTTTCCGATCGAATTTGTTTGGTTTATCGATCTGGCCAAACAATGGATCAAATATGAATTTTAGAATAAATGACAATCAAAATTCTCGTAAATTCTACTATATTTTGCTTGGTTACGAGTGTGCGTCGAGTAAATACGTATGTTTCTTCTAATTTAACTCGAGGAAGAATCATTTCATTTTTGAAACGGATAACGATCTCTTTTTATTTTTTTATTCTTTCCGATCGAATTTGTTTGGTTTATCGATCTGGCCAAACAATGGATCAAATATGAATTTTAGAATAAATGACAATCAAAATTCTCGTAAATTCTACTATATTTTGCTTGGTATATTTTTGAGAGAGGTCGTATTTGCTCTTGTATTTCCTTTGCGTAATAAGTTCGTTTTCGTGTTAAGTTTAACTGTTTTTTGAGAATCGAACGAATTTAGAATATTATTTCCGCACGAGTTTAAGTAAGGAAGCGTGTCGAAATATTAGCTTTCGGGGAAGATTCTTTCGACGAGAGGACTGGTGGTGGAAATGAGAATCTTGAAAAAAATGAGACCGATATTAGAGAAAGATGAATTGGAAAGCCAAAGTGGAAGCGGAGTAGTTAGACGTATCTGCCGATGACGGTTTTCAGACGTTTGGGTGCAAAAAGTGAAAAAAATTGGAAAAGGAAGATTAAAAGTTGCGGCGTTTGAAAGTGTGCTTACCGCGTAAAGCTCGAAACTAAAGGTAGATGTCCATTTTTGAGTAGAATTACGATCCGTGATGGGAAACGGATACCGTACGATCTGGACAATGGTTGGACTTCGATGAAAATCCTAAACAAATGCCGAAATCATCGTTGATGGTGATTATATGGTGATCCGTAAAGGGAATAATTCATTATTCTTTTCTGAAACGAGGAGATGCCGTAACAGCGGTATCCCATTGCCAAGAAATCGATCAAGAAACGAGTTAGTCGACAGACGTGGACCTATTCTTCTGCGTGACAACGCAAACCACTCTACGAAAATTAGCTCGAAATATGAAATCTTAATCCATTCGCTATACTCACTAGATTATCACTGATTTCGCGAACAACAATTTACAATTGTTTTTAAAAAATAGATATATTCGAGAAGCTGCAATCGAACAATTTCTTTATAAAACCATAACCATTTTTATAAATTTTATAAATTTAACGAAGTACTTTAATGAAGTATATCATTATTGGAGCCTCGTATCTTGATCGGATAATGATTATACAGTTTCGAAAAATAAATCGTTTCCGTTTCAACAAAACGGGGCAATTTCACGCGATGCGACCTAATGTATACATTATAATTAATGGAATAATTATGGGCCGCGAAGGGTTAAAATTATCCACCCCCCTTTTATTTTTCCAAAAACACGTGCACCATTCATAATGTGCGCTACATTTTTAATCACTCCAACTCCATATTGCTGGTTCAGCGAGGCCAGTGTGGCCGGCGTAAACGTCGTTTCGTTAATGCCGATACGTCGGGGTTGCGCGTCGGTTAATAGGGTTAATGGGGTGCAGGGAAACCAGTGCGCAAGGGAAACTCGGCCAGTGGCCGAGCGCGCACGTACACACACCACTCCACACCCCCTTTTATTTATCCGCTGTTCTCAAATTGGCCCGTGCGCATTCCATCGACGCCAATACAGAAAATTGGCGCAATTTTCAAATCGATGGTGCTTTTCCTCTCCCCCACTTTTCATCGATTCACTTTCCTATATATATAGGTTGCGTTCACGGGTGGAAATTAGAGCGGAGAGATTCGTTAAAAATTGTTGCTCCTCCTCGTTCTCCCCTGGAGAAAAAACTCTGGGATAATTCTACGGACGATCGCGCGATTTTTTCGTTCCAGATGGGAAGAAATCGAGGAAAGCGATTTCTGCCAGTTTATTCAGCCTCGAGGACCATCGAGTCGGCCGCCATCGAGGGCGACGTATGTTTGCTTTTTCCAACTGGTTCTTCGCAACCGACCACTCAACCATTCTACGTCTAAACCGCGTAGAAATTATTCTTACGTGGACTCTGTTCTTTCGACTCTATTATTTTTTGCGGTTATTCTTGCGCGGATTTTCAGAAGAAGGGGAACTCGCTATCTTCGATGTAAACTTTTTTTCCCCTTCCCTGTCCCCTCCGTTCAAAGGATCTCTTTCTCGAGTTAATTCGGAGTTTTTTTTCTTTTCTTTTTAAGGAGAATACGACGAAGTGGAAGGATATATATATATATGTATGTGTATTAATTACAAGCGTGTTTCGCGTATGCAAATAGTTGGCGCGATGTTTAGTTTGGGGTTGGCATAATGCGTTAATTCCACTATCAAATGGGAGGTTGGCGAGATGTATAGATGTATACGGGCCGCGTGAATGGAGGCGACATACATATATACAAAGGGACGAGATGTTTGAGCCCCTGTCGCGTATCTGTGTACGGGGCAGATAAGACACGGTTAATTTGGTCGAAGGGCATGCAGGACCAGCATCAGGTTTCACGAACCGTATATCAAGTCTGAAATGAAATCTAACTGGCAACGATCAACTGAGAAACATTTCTATATTTTTACTACACTTGTAAAAATCACACGCCTCCATCCAAACGCATCTAATAATCATTGCAAAACGATATAATCTATGAAATATAGATAAATGAAATATGAATAAATAATCTATGAAAAATAAATCGAATTTTGATGGAAACTTTTTCGTACGGAACGACATACGTTTGGACATATTCGTCCAAATTTCATCCAACAAAGGATTCAGATCGGAAAACATTCATCCTCGCTCCGCCAAAAAATTCTCAACCCACGCGATTCACACTTATGCACACGGAATACAAACGGAATACGGCGACCACAGGAAATGAAATTCCTCTTCCGCCGCGCTGGTAATTGGATTTTCGGCTTCCGACGGAGGATCTCGGACACAAAAAAAGAAAAAAGAAAAAGAAAAAAAAAAAAAAAAAAAGAAGGATCGTATCGGGGCAACATTCGAGGCGAATCACGCTCCAATTCCTGGCTCGCTTGACTTTTCGTTGTTGCGTCGAGTGGTGCAGCGCCACCTACCTCCCCCTCCCCCATCGTTAATTAATCTTGGAAACAAAGAAGGATCCCGAGACGATTCGGGAGCTTTTAACGGGGTGGAATCGGTGAACTATCGAGCAGGTGGACAGCTGGCGAGATCCTCCTCGAAACTTCGCCCCTGGCAACGTACCAGGAGCGTTGTAAGTAAGTCCCTTTTAAAGATCCGATAAATTTCCCGATTTATCGGCGATAATAACACGGAGGAAACAACACGGCCTCGATAGAGTCGTGTTAATTTTAATAATCGGAACGATCTCGATATCGAGTGATCGATATCGATCAATCGTTGTTGCTTCTCGCGATTCCTCGGATGCTGGGACGGTTGATCGATCGCGATCGAATTCGCCATGTAAAATGCATCGGGTCGAGCATTCGATCGCGCGGACCCAGCTGCTGCTTCCGGTTTAAGAGATATAAATTGCCACCCGTCGAGACTGTTTCGCGCTATGCCCCCCTCCTTCTCTCTCCTATCGAGCAATCGCTTTGAATTTATCAGTAGGCGACGAATAATCGAATAATTCGAGCATTTTTGTAAAATAGTCTTTTCAATTTTTACCAAAAGGTTGGGATTAATTTTGCAATGCAACGAGGATAAAAATTTCATTATTATTTTCCTTCGTTTTCCATCGGTATCCATCAATTGCGCTTTAGATATAGGGAAAGAGGAAAGGGGGGGAGATCAAAATGATTGAGAATTGAATAATGACGCGCGATTGCACGGGAGGTGCAATATTACCTCCTTGCACGCGCGTATCAAGGCGCATATTCATCGCGACATATCCATTTTTGCCCGTGAATCGGGCAATCATAGTGCCTGTTACGCCTCTAAACCGCATTTTCCACGGTTCAATCGTGACCCCCGTGATTCCTCGAGCCGAGCCCCCCCTCTCTTCTCTCCCGTACTTTTCCTTCCTTTTAAACGGCACTCTCCAACCACCGCTGGTCGTTAAAAGGACTATCGTTCCGTAAAAAAAGCGTGTTTGACGAGCGGTCAAACGATGCGACAAGCGGGCTCGAGAGTCCGCGTTAAAAAATTTACCCCTGGCCTCGATCCTGCTGGCCCATGTATTTTTGGAATTTCCACGCTCGTTTCCGCGCGAAATATCCTTTGTCTCTTCGTCGAGAGGAATTTTTTTCTTTTTTCTTTTTTTTTTTTTTT